>NC_062206.1:3518841-3651341 GCF_912470025.1 Vespa velutina
TCGACACAAAAAATCGTTCTTTTTTTTTTTTTTTTTTTTTTATATATATATATTCGTATGTATAAGTATATATATATTTATATATATATTTGTCAGTCACGTCGTGATGTAGCAGGAAAATGAGGCAAGGTAGTGAAAATGGGAAATAAATGGTGAGATTGCGAGAGTAGAATAGATGATAGATCTTGATGAATAGAATGTGATGATAGAAGAAATGGATAAAAGATTACAAACGATGATTGTGTAAATGATCGAAATCAAAAAAGAAACGTGATTGTAACGAATCAAACCAAAATCAAACATAGCAGAAAAGAAAACGCGTATAGACGAATAAATTATGAATGAAAAATAATGATAAAAGATGGAAGAATTGACAAACAAGGATGCAAAAGAAAATAATGAATCGAAATATCGAAATAATGAATCAGAGAAAAAAAGGTGAAAGCATACGGTGAAATAGGAATAAAAATAAAGGCGGAGAGCGGAAGAAAGAGATAGATATAGAAAGAGAAAGAGAAAGGGAGAGAGAGAGAGAGAGAGAGAGAGAGAAAGAGAGAGAATAAGATAGAGCATGATAGTGAGCAAAGTGACGTAGAGGTCGAAATAGAGGATGGATGAAGGAGCGAGAGCGAGATCCGTTCCTGTAAAGGAATCAAAAATACATTCATATAAAATATGCAAGCATTTGTCAAAAATTGTTTATGTCTGATGCACCACAAAATGCGTAGAGGTTGAAGTACACCTTACGTGGGGGTCAAAAAATGTCGTTCCCACCTGCTCCTGGAAGTTCAAAAAACATCACTTCCCTTTTGAAAAACATTTAAATTAGTATGTTAGAAGAACATTAAAGATTATTAGTCAATTTGTTCGTTTTCCTATTTTTTCCTCTGTGTCATTCTTACGTATCTCTAACGCGTGTCGTACAAAAATCGTAGACTTCTTTTCTTTGGCTATTTTAGAAAAGTAAAAAAATATACGCGCAGCGCAAAAAACTTGGACCGGCGGAATATTGTGAATTTCGGAATAGTCGAATTTAGGTCGAATGGTCGATCGAAATGAACGTGAAAAATCAAAGGAGCGAAGAATAAATCGCGTTCAAAGAACGATTTATTGATTATTACTCGCGTAATATCGAGAAAAAATAGTAGAGTCATTGGACAAGAGGTGTTCGAAGCACGTTTGTATTTGAAAAAAGAAAAAAAAAAAAGGAAAAAAAAGAAAAAAAAAATTGAAAAAAAAGATACTCGCGCCGCAGACAGAATGAAAGAGAGAGAGAGAGAGAGTGTTCTGATGCAAAAATAGCCCGAACGGTCGATCGATTCAGGTACATGAAGCGTTTGAGGAAATCAGGCATAGCTAAGTATTTACCATAGTGAACACATTGTGCATATCAATGGGAATTAAAAAGTTCTATACATGTGCCGTAAAAAGGAAACTCATTTCGTTGCATATTAGTGATGAGAGAAATAATTATCGACCAAACGCATATTAGTATACAAGTTTATCCGGCCAGTAACAAAACGGATTCGTGTTAAAGAACGTAAGTTAACGCAAACGTACAATATATCGGCATATGAAATATGTATATATGTATATATCTATAAATATATACACACGACATGTAGATGTAAACATATACATATATATATATACGTATATACATATATATATATGTGTATATATATATATATATATGTATGTATATATGTATGTGAATACACATGTATGTATATATGTATAAATTATATACATTTATATTGTCCGGCGTACGAGATCTTGGATAACGCACGTGAACGTGTAAAAATTTGGATAAAAAAGGAATCGTAGAATAATTAGAATTGAATCGTTCCGAATAATTCCAATTATGGCTAAGTGCACGCGCGTGTTCCATCGAACCGTGGCCGTCTTTACGATTAAAGAGATAAAATATGCGAGTCAACGTTGAAATAGATACTCACATCTAATGGCTTCTTTAATACGATCCAACCAGATTCTGGTTGTATTTCAAAGTATTCCAAGCCTTGATCGTTGTTGGGTGCGCTCAAAGTATATGTTATAGCGCCATTGTTATCGGCATCTTCGTCAGAAGCCGAGACTCTCAATATATTTGTTCCAATACTCGCATCTTGTTTAACATTTTCAACGTATCTCTGTAAAATAACGTTTAATAAAATAATCTCGCTTTTGTTATCTTTCTAATTTATACAAAAGAATCATTATTATTATACAAGGCGAATCATTAAACGTTAATAACTATGGTATCTTTGAATTCTCGACGTTTTCTTATATCATCAAAACTATCAAAGATATTTTAAGTAAAAACGTTTAATGATTTATCCGATATAATTATAATAATTTTTCTTATCTTGTCTACGTACTTGACGGTCAAATAATGGCGGATTATCATTAACGTCAGTTATCTCAACGGTGAAGGAACAAACTCCTTCCAAGGAGGGTTCGCCTTGATCCGTCGCTTTAACGGTAACCGATACGAACTTTCCGTCATCGCCTTCACGATCAAATACCTGAAAGTAATTATGATGAGCATAATCGGGTCGTGTCCCTAATTGCTCTCTCCCTCTCTCTCTCTCTCTCTCTCTCTCTCTCTCTCTCTCTCACTGCAGCAGCCTGTTCAAATGCTCTCTGTCGTTGCCATGGTCGATGAAACACCATTCGAATTGGTAATTAAAGTATAATCGTTTTAGCCTTCTAGCAAATCTGCTTCTAGTTCAAGGTAAAAGATCGAGAGCAATGCGTAAAATGTAGATCATATGATTTAGCATATGACGTGCTACGTTTGATTATTTATAATAAAAATGTGAACGATGCTTTTTTAGGAATTTTTTCTTTTTCTCAGATGAAATTTTACTATAAATATTTACCTTATTCGTGGATACTTGACCGGTTTCCTCATCCACCATAAATTTTGTTCCTTTCTGATTGGGTTGTTGTACTATAGAATATTTTACTTGTCCATTGACACCCTTATCTTCATCAGTTGCTTGTACTTTTATCACTGGACTCCCATTAGGAGCACCTTCTTCGACTTTAGGATTATAAGTTCCACAATCTTTAAACACTGGCTTGTTGTCGTTCACATCGGTTATGAAAACAACAACTACCGCTGTACTGGTATGAATCGTCGCGTCCCCATTCAAACAACAAGCACCATCGTCCAAGGCTGTGACATTGAGCTCATATTTGTCACGATCCAATGATATTTTATCCCCGTGAAGACGTATAACACCTGTAATCTCTTCGATGACAAATTGTCCCGACGTAGTATTTCCACCCACGAATCTAAATCGAACATTATCACCATCTTTGTCCGACGCTACCACAGTTGTTACCAAAGTATTTGGTCCAGCATTTTCGTCCACGTTTGGCGTATACACTTGTTGAGAAAATTTCGGCTCCTCGTCATTTTTATTTTTCGTATAAATTCGTACCGTTGCTGTACCGGTCTTAGAAGGTGTACCTAATTACATTTATAATATACAAATTTTAATCATTTTTATCATCCATGTGATATTAATTTTTTAAAAACTCACCTTTGTCTTTAGCCGTAACAACAAATTCGTAATAAGCATTGTTATTGTCGGCATCGAGTTGTTTATTGTTAACGATAATACCATTGGAATCGACACTAAAATGATCGTCCGACACTAAATACTCTATTTCCGCGTTTGCACCAGAATCGGCATCAGTTGCTTTAACTTTTAGTATGCTGGTACCCAGAGGAATATCTTCGTCAACGTTGTGAGCTTGATAGTCCGGTAATTCAAACTTTGGAGCATTGTCGTTCACATCGGAAACACGGATGGTTAACTGAAAACATATGCGTTGATATATTCAATTTAAACGTTACAATCGTATCGCAGAATGATAATAAACCATCTCAACCAGTAAGCTATTTTCACGTTTAAACATTTCGTTAATTTGCAACTTTAAATGTCGAATATTATTTTAAAACTAATGAAGCTACCTCGACCGACGTTGAAAATCCACCAGAATCTTCGGTAGCGGTTACTATTAAAGAATAGATGTGTGGTTGTCGTAGATCTTCAAAATCGAGTTCCTTTGCTAATTTAACGATACCAGAAGTAGGTCCAATATTAAATGTTCCTGCAGCACCTTGTCCTTGAGCTTTCAAAGTATATCGGATTTCACGATCCGCAAATGACTTAGCTTTCACTGATATGATGCTACAAAACGAAATGTATAAAAATTTTTCTCGCATAAAATCGAAAATAATTGATGCTATTGCTTTCTTTTTTCTTTCTTTTTTTGATTGAAAAATAATTATAAAAAAAAAGAAAAAAAAACCGATTGTTAAAAATATTGAACTTACTCAGAATCTTTCTTTTGATTTTCTGGAATCTCAGCTTCGTAAGCTGTCATGTAGAACTGTGGTGCACGTTTGCCTCCAACGATCGATAGTCGTTCCTCCGGAGTTGACTGGAAATGTCTCTCATCTATTCGACCGTTCTGATCTTCAGCTTTTACGTACAGAACGTATTCCATGTCTAACTGAAAGAGATCCGTACCTCGGGTACGTACTACGCCTGATCTTTGATCGACCTCGAAACGACCACCGGCTGTAAAAGAAAGAAAAAAGATATCGAAGATGCAATTTAAAAAATTTTTCATTCATTGACATTCGACTTGTAGTTATTCATTCGATAACATCCTAGCTAGGTTCCAATAAAAAAAAAAAAAAAAATATGGAGTCGCCACGTATTAAACGATAGTCAGAGTAACAAAATAACTATCGAAGATTCTTTCTTTGACGATATTCACGTATAACCGGACATTGCACTCAGAGAAATCGATCGGTTGATTAAGAATGAAAGACAGTTTCCAGATCCGAGATATCACGTAAATTATTCAATTGCTAGAAGAGCACTCTAATAGACGTCTATCTTATCTATAATTAATCTAGAAAGGTAATGAATTATTAAAGAATCGTATAATCATTAAGATTCTATCAAAAGTCAAATTACCATCGGTTACGTATATTTTTAAAGAAAATTTTAATACTTATGAAAATGATTTTCATCTGTTCAAAAGCAAATGTAATTGAATGATAGTTATAAGAAAATATTACCAAATGTACCAGATGGTACCCAAACGTACTAATAATTATTATGTAATCTAATAATGAAATAATGAATGAAACAGACGGATATAAAATTTGTTAAAAAATGATTAAAAAATATCAGTAATCAAACATAATAATAATTTTTACATACTCCGGTCTCTAACAATAAAGTAGTGAATGTTATGATCAGTATCGGGATCCCTTGCTTGTAATGTGAACACGTGCGTGTTCGGCGGTGCATTCAGCTGTACAACGGTCTGCATGGGTAGAGGACGGTTGATGAAGTACGGTGGCTCATCGTTCACGTCCTTCATGTTGATGATCACACGTTGATTGTCCGTATCTACGATTATATATCATTTTTTATTTCCACGTTTCAATAGTAACCATATAAAAATACAATTATAAATATATATTTATATAAATTACGCATATAAGCAAACGAAAATTAACATGCTTTTGCAGATTCAATAAAATAAGCTCTCTTTCATTACGTTTGGAAAAATCAATCGAACAAAACTTTATTAATTTCAAGCGAGAAAAAAAAAACACTCGGTCCAAAAATTATTTAATATAATTCACCAAACGTGATTGTTGTACGATATTTTGTATATTCCGAATAAGGCCAGTACAGGTAATTCGATAACAATTTCATTAATTTAATGATACGATATGTATGTTTGGTTACTCATCACGACCTAATTCGTTTTAATCAAGTACGTTTTGTCTGACTTTGCAACCACAGAGATAGATGGAATATCAAAATAATGTTAAAGCATAGAATATGGATATAACGATTTAACAAGCATTAATCGTCGTTCGTGAAACATAGATTGAATGCGATGATTTAATGATGAAAATTAATTATTTTTCCAAGCGTTTTATAAATATTTATACATATATACATATACAGACATATATACGTGCAGAAAAATAAATGATATGCGATAATACTTACATTGAAATCCTTTGGAAGCCGATTAATGCGTGAAATAAAAGATATCAAATTATTAACAATGATACGTGCCAGAGAATGATCGTTTCTTGAAACTATCACTAATTATCCGTTAATTAAGAGTGCAAAATGTTAAATGAGTGTGTGCTATAGTATTTGCTACGCGTGTATATCAGACTGTCGAGAAAAGCGACAGAATTTCAAGAGCTGTTCGAAAGCGATCTTTTAATAAAATCAAATTATTGTACCGTCTTCGAATGGACACGGGTAATCGATGGGAAACCGTGCACACCGCTCTTCGGACGCCGACAGATGAAATAAAATATTAAAAATTAAGAAAATAATTGAACAAAAGTAAAAATCAAAATTGAGCCATTTGAACAATCATAAATATCATAGAAGATAATAGAGAAAAGATAATATATTTGGTCTATTAAAAAGTTCTATGGTTTTAGAAAACAAATCTGTTTAAAAAAATAAAAAAGATAAAACGAACAGAACGTTTCGATAGACCTAATAAAATAAATAGTTACAAGTAAAAGGAATAAGAGCATAAAATTACCCATGTTCGTTATAGTAACCCAAAAATCGATAGTCTTCTCAAGTCCAAGCGCTTCGTAATCCCACTTTTGTTTGACCATGACAGATCCATTGGATCCAACCGTAACCCACTTGTTCTCATCTCTGATCTTATAAGTTTCCTTTTCGTTTTCTTTCTCAAGATGAAAAGCTATTTTTCCAACGACGTCACCATCAGCTTCAGAAAAATCGATCTTCTTTGTAGGCCTAACAGCTCTGGTAACACGTCTCTTTCGAATCTTGTGAAGTTCAGGTTCGATAATGTTTGCCGACGTAAGAAATCTGACGATTACTTTAGCAGGCTTTTCTGAGATTTTCGGAGGTGAACGAAGATCATGAGCTTCGACAAGAAAACGACGTTCGGTGTCTTCTTCAGGAGCAAGCTCGGGCTCATTAGCAAGTAAAAGTTCGCCCGTTTGAGGAACGACAACGAGTAAATCGGTATTAGTGAGCATCCTGTATGCCAATTTGTCTCCATCGGCATCCTTGGCAACGAGCTTGCCTATCGTCATAAATCTTTTCCAAGATGGAAGTACGTTGATACCTTGTCTCAAATCTTCGATATTCGTAGGCCTAACTTCGAAAGTATAAACATCCTTCTCAAAAACTGGACCATTGTCATTTTCATCGAGTACGCGAACAAATCCACCAATTTTCGAGCTGCTCACGTAATTTCCATCAAACGCACGTATCACCAACGCATATCTTTCTTTTCTCTCGCGATCGAGGGGCTTAGAAGTAACCACTCTAATTCCTTGTCCGTGATTAACAAGTGTAACATTGAATCCATGATCGACTGAATTGTTTTCCCGTAAAGCGAATGCTCTCTCGCCAGTTTCGTCGGGTAATATTGTATAATGAACGGGAAAGTTGCCGCGTGCTCTTAATAAAGGAAATCCTTCGATCAGAGTACCTGCAGGTGCATTTTCAGCTACCTCACCTTCACCAAGACGTTCGTGGGAGAAGGTCAACAAGTGGCGACGATTGATCACGTATAATCGAAGATCATGAGCTTCGGTACCATTGGGCAATTCTTCTAAAACGACCAAATCGATCGGTCGATGATGATCGAGCAACGGTCCGAGTTCTGATGTTGTCATTACAAGGCCATTCTTCAAGACAGTGAAATACTTGGAGAAGGCATTGTCTAAAAGACAAAACCTCGAGGGTTGTTGTCTCGAGTCGCTGTGAAATCGTGTTATCTCGTAGCCAGGATAGACGTCATGCGGTAAAACCGCTACTTTTCCATCGATCCTAGCCAAATTGATCGCTAGAATCCAGAAGACGAGTAATCGCCACATTCTGCCGCTCCTTCTCGATAACTTCGTAATGCCTTCACTAGAGCATGGGTGCAAGGACGACCTGTAAAATAAAAATCACAAAACGATATATAACGTCGTCGTTAGTTGTAGACGCAACACATATGACTAGTTTATCAATATGTTACAATATCGCGACGAATCTCTCAGAGTCCTTTGTATCTTTTCAACGTCATAAATTCGTTTCTTTCCCTTCTTCCGTTCTTTGTAAGTACTATACATAAGCCTCGTGCTAGTCAGCTGCCAGACGAAATCAATACGTGTCGGTGACATCGAGCGACGCGAGTCTCGTCATTGCTGCCGCGCGACAGACAACGCGATGAACAATGTCCGTAACGTTGCACCGGAAATAAGAACCGGCGCGTACGAGTTGACTATTGTCATTTAGTAACCCTCCGTTCCATTTGATTCCATTCACGCCCCGAGAGAAACCGGACGTGAGGTCAGTCGCGGCTCGTTTAAGTACTTCTATCGTTGAACTCACAAAAAAAGATATATAACGACGAACTTATTCGTAATCGCTCGATAACTCATGGGTCAAAATGATTTGCGATATTGATTTGCTCAATGGGACATATTATATAATCTACAATGTCACGTATGATTTATAATGTACAATAAAATGTACGTAATGTGCGTACACGCACGCGCAAGTACGCACACACACACACACACACACGTATCCACATATAAGATAATGTAAAATGAGATGCATTAATAGTATTCTATTCGTGATTTGCCTTGCAAATCAAGAAAGCTTGCATAATGTATATATAGAAAACTTACGCGTGTTCTGAAAAGCAGATATACATAATAATATGTTAAAACTTGTTAGAATGTCTTTCAACATAAAAAGTACTCTTTTACGAATGGACACGAAAGGCTATTGCGATGTTTACTTTTAAGAATGTCATAGATGACCGTCTTGATAACCGTCCAAGATAAATACACTGTGTGGTCGTGTTGTTTACATCATTGCTCAATATTGATTCCAAGTTTACTTGACTTAATAGTAAGGGCATCCCCACCAATTTACTAAACTATATGTGAACTTATTCATATATTCGTGGGAACGAA
Source organism: Vespa velutina (assembly GCF_912470025.1). Lineage (NCBI taxonomy): Eukaryota > Metazoa > Arthropoda > Insecta > Hymenoptera > Vespidae > Vespa > Vespa velutina. Next base: position 3,527,873 of record NC_062206.1, read on the forward strand.
TATCTATGTATCTATATGTACTTAAAACAAAATGAACTCTCTTCCCTCGAATGCTGGCGGATTCGAAACAGTCGAAAGTCGAGATCGACTCGAGACTGACCTAAGAGAGCGGATGCTTCTCGACCAAGCTGCTGGTATTATATCAAGTTAAGTCCGTAGAAACACGACACCTAATCCCTCCTCGAAACGTATTAAGTGACTGTCTTTGGCCTACTATTGGCTGGCTTTCTGTTCTGAAAAGCGATACATTGAATAAAACCTGCTCGACTTATTTTCACGATGTTGACCTTCCGGGTCGAAAACAATACTATTATTTCGATCATTCTTACCAACAACAATAAATAGTGTTTTCTTCGTTACTACATAACGAAAATAGAAATTTTATCTAAATCTTTATAATATTTATGTGATCGATTCTACGTAAATACTCTATATATTATCATTGTAATTAACGGAATACGACTGATATAATTCAAGGAAATACCGATTTTGCATTATGCGCCAATCGTTTGCTCGCATTTCCATCTTAGACACTATTAGAATGCATGAATTCGTACGCAAAGGATAGAACTAGTCGATATGAATAATGCAGAAATTCTCTCTCTCTCTCTCTCTCTATCTATCTATCTATCTATCTATCTATCTATCTAACTATCTATCTATCTTTCAATCTACGTACACATTTCTACTACGATCGATTTTATTTCCAGGCATGGTCAAAAACAGTTAAATCATTTTATTAATTTTACAACATTTATAAAAAAAAAAAAGCATAATACAATTGATAAGTTAGCTTGAGAAACAAAGATAGAGAAAGGTAGTGTATACGAGTGTGTGTGTGTGTGTATGCGATAGAAAGAGAACGTATGTGGACGAGCTATGATTCTCATGGCGAATTAAAGTGACGTTTTAATCTTTTCATCTTCTACGTAGCCGGAGGAAGAGCTCTGGAATCGAAAAAGTCCGTAATTGTGGTCGTAAAAAGGACTGCCGACTCGTCTCCCGTGCTTACTCATACCAACCACTTAAAGTTCGAGCGAAAGTTTAAACGAGCTCTCTCATCTTTCTTACGTTTCGATCGAGACGAAAGACTTGCTTCATAATTCGTCGTATTTAACTCCTCTTTTATAATGACATATAACTTTTAAGCGAGATACTCATATACGTGTATTTTTTTTAAGTTTTTTCATTTTTTCATAATTATAACTTTCTCTTGTACGGAATACTAATTTACCGCTATCGTATCATTACGTAATTGTGTAATATTGCCTGTATCAAATATGAACAATAAAGGAAACAACGTTTAAAAGTACTTCTCTTACTATTTCTTTTTTCAAATGAAAATCCCTCGACATTCTCGCATTGTTGATGATTTCTATAACGTTCCCTGCCTCGGGCATGAACTCAGGATCATCTGGCACAACGATAGAGGCCACGTTTGAAATGAATTTCTCCCTCTTTCTATTTCTAGAGACGTTTCCTTTTTAATTATAAAAGTATCTTCTTCCCAGCATATTTTTAATTTTAGCAAAGTTCATTTTCAAATAATTAAGAAAAATCTCATCGTTGTTTACAATAAATCCTGCTCCGAGTATATCGAGTTAATCGATATAATAATATTAAATATTAAAATAATTGATACAAGTATGTTAAACCCTTTGTACTATTAGTCTTTATATACAAGAGTTTCGAAAAAAAAAATCCAAAGTCAATAAAAAATTGCCAATTCGACTAAATTATTCTGCATTTCAAATCGAGTGACTTTTGTTTGAAACGATTTATCGATAAACCAAACTGTTTGCCTTTTATTCCGAGAAGACCAATTTTGCTGGCGATATTCATTTCAGCCCTTTAAACCGTTTATTAGCGAAAAAAAGAAGAAACTACCTGTCTCGTAATTTTTAATATCCTGCACATTGTTCCCTAGGGATGTTCCTTTGTTGGTTACTATCTCGAAAAGCGAGAAAAATATCTCGTGGCAACGTTAAATACGACTCATTTAGTATATTAGCAAGGAGCTCAACGCATTACGGTCCAGGCCATATTGCATATAATATTTCTTATATTATTTTTACACACAACTAGGTAATTATATCTAATCATATTAAGGTGTGCAAATTTAAATTGTTCAGGTAAACGGTTAAAATTATCAAGTTTGCTCGAAAATAGAAGTTATTATTAATCTACGATAATATAATAAAAATATTTAATTGATTAAAATAAAGAAATATATATCCCATAATTTGGACTATTCTATACATTTCTGCAATGTCTTAATGAACTAGTTAAACTCTAGAATAAGAATTCTCCACGTAACGTTACAAGGATTAATGGTCTTTAAACGCAAAGTATATCCGCCTAAGCACGGTCTTGACCTCATCGGTTTCTCTCCCTCTCTCTTAACCTTTCTCCTTCCTCCTTTCGAAGAGCCGTTTGGCCGTCCTCATCATCGCGTCGGAAATTAGCAGACGGAGCGAGGAGGCATCCATTGAGTCAATTAAGACAAGTCTGAGGTTACATGCTAACGAGCTACGTAATGCTTTCTACGAAAAGTCTTGGAATGGATGGAAGGAGAGATGGAGGGAAGAGAAACGTCGTTCCTTCGAATGGACAAAAGGATGGATGCATTAAAAAAGCAAGGATATATCCATAAGGACTGAAAGAAGAAGAGGAAGACTCGTGAAAGGGTTAATGAGGGATTGAGAGTATGTACATACATATGTACATATGTCTATACGAGTTGTGACGAGAAAAAGGAGACAACGGCCGTCAAAGAGGAACGCCCGATCGACTTTTCTCCTTTTCTTCCTCCCTTTCCTCCCTTTCCTCTCTTTGCAACACCACACATTGTCAGTCTCGATTGTGGCAACTCGCCAGTCGCGACTTCCGTCCTACGTATCCAACGAACAATGAAATACCTATGACCTATGTACTCAGATATGTACCTACATACACGTATGTGTATATATACATAGATATATAATATATTTATTTCTAAACCTTCTTTATCTTTTTTTCCTTTTTATCTTTCGACGACGATGAAAGCAGAGAATATTAAACTCAACATGGAAAATGAAATAATAAAGTACATAGAACACAATTTATAATTGTCTCAAACTCTTTTATCCCTTTCGATTTATATTTTATACGTATTTTATGCGTGTACCATCAAATTGTATTATTTTTATTGGAGATAACTTAGACGCGCGTCGTTATTAAATGTTACATGTAACAGATATTCAAAGTTTATCGTGCGTTTTCTGTATGCTTTTTACAACGATATTTCCTCTTTCTCTCTCTCTCTCTCTCTCTCTCTCTCTCTCTCTCTCTCGTTGGAAAAACGTTTTTCCTGAACCCCATCCGACGATAAATTAAGCCTTTTCACACCGAACAAAGAATGGAGCTCTTTTTTAGCAGAGACTCTGATTTAATTCCGCGCCGTGCATTTGAAAAACAGACGGTTTTTTTGCATATGCCAAATGTATTCGCTTGCGTCGTTCGACCTTTCAACGCGATCGTTTCCTCTCAACGAATCTTTTCGTATCATTTTCTAATACTTCGACTTTAACCTACGTCGTATTTTTCATCTAACGAAATTCGTAATGTCAGTTTCTATTTGTGCATTTGCACGAGTTATTTTCGTATCAAAAAAATATTGAAATATTCAAGAAGTGTAGAGAGAGAGAGAGAGAAAGAGAGCTAAAAGGAAATAAACGAGACGATTGGAAATCGAAAATTGCTTCTTTCTTATCTTCGATCGATAAGCTAATGTTGCATTAAAATATATATAACTTTTTAAAAAAAAAAATAAACGATGTTATTAAATCACGATAAAAATCCTGTAATTTTTTATTTGATTACTTGCAAATGATAACGAATATCAAAAGATATTAAAAACATCTTTTTATATACAATAAAAATATTTATGAAAAAGCATTCCCCATATACGTATAGAATTTTCATAACTTTTAGAATTTTCACTTTGAAATATTTTCTCGTAAGAAGGGTGCTAAAAAGGAGAGAGAAAGAGAGAGAGAGAGAGAGAGAGAGGGCGAGACGAGAACAACTTTGTCGGCTGATCTTCTCACATCGATTCGTGCGAATGTGCAAAGGCCGCCGGCGCAGTTTAGCCTGTAAAATATTTTGGGGGCGTCGGTCGGAGGACGTTGATCTCTCTTTCTCTATTCCACCGACGTGTTCTTTTCTTTCTGCGCACGGCTCTTCCTCATCCCTACAGATTTCTCATCTCTCGTCACAAGGGGAACTCTAGAAAGCAGAGGGGTTCACGGAAATCCTGCAACGATGGCGACTGCGACGACATAGAATGCTAGTATATAGTAGTTTTCGAGTAAAAGAGAAAGAGAGAATAGGAGAAGCCACGACAGCGAGGGTGGTGTGTAGAGAACACAGTCGTGTGAGTTAGGGTGAAGGGTAGCTAGGTACGTAGAAACTCAGCGACCAAGTGAAAAAGGGAAAGAGCAAGGGGAGATTCGTACATACTCACAAGTTTTCCTTACATTTGGCTCGACTCCGAGACCGTGTAGTACTTTTGATATATATATAGGGTGTATCGCTTGATATTTGTAATAGTACTTTAAATATTGACAATAGAAAAAAAAAAATGTTAAAGAACAAAATTGTCCGATGCAAAGATGTCAATATTTTAATTAACACCTCGTTCAAGGTCATCTTTTTCGAAATTTCAAATTTCCTTCAAACGAATCAGCATATTTTTATAATAATGGTTCATAGTTTACGAATAGACGAACTTAACGATGGGAATATCTTTGAGTTTTAGAAGATATGACATACGGAAGAGAGGTGAAACACTCGTTATATAGAAAATACGAGGAAATGAGAGAGTATACATAGAAAGAGAGAAAGAGAAAAAGAAAAAAGGAGAAGGAGCGAACACTACTTGAATTGATTGAGAGAAAAGCCAAGAGACGGCGGCGGCGTCGGCGGTGGCGTCGGCGGTGGTGCTGCTGGAAGCTTGTCAATCGATAGCGGTTGCATGCGTCCTAAACCAGCCCCCCATTGCTCCACTTACTACGTTTACTACACCGCCTCTATTATTGCTCGAACCAGTTAATCTGTGAACTTTCCAGACCCCATTCTTTTATTTTATATTCCTCTTCTCTTAAATAGAAACATTTATTTCTAAATGTTTCAATTGAATGAATTTTCTCCTCTCTATATAACGTCATGTAGATAATTCATACATTTATATATTCCATCTCGTTTGTTTTGCCCTTTTCTCATTTTCTACGGGAAAAAAAAGAAAAAAAAAAAAAAAGAAAAAAAGAAAAGAAAAAATATCTATCCATGAACTTATTTAAAACAATGCGGGTTTAAACCCTTCGATTTTATTGGATCAAACCGTTCCGTCCGACATATCTTGTTCGCCGTCACAGTCACCGAAAAGGCAGGCCGCAAGGGGACACGCTCGTGCGACCGTCTAAATCATCAGGCTCTACCGACTTCCGAGCCAGATGCGCCCAGTATGCCTCCTGGGGATAGAGACGTATTTCATGGAAGTCGTACTACGACAAAGGGACTTTTCTTCCTCTGTTTTTCTTCCGTTAACTTCGTTGAAACTTTCCAGAAAGAAATACTACTTTTTCGAACACTTAATAACGAATAAATTTTAACTGAAATATTCCAGGAAACGATGATTCCTTAGAAAGTCTATTAATTTAAAATAAAATTTATAACAAGTAAAAAATACATATATAATATAGAATATTCTAAGCGGTTAAAATTTCTCTTGTTGCTATTAAACGCGAAGTAATATCAAATTACTTGAGGGAAAAAAAAACTATGACTCGTTATTTCATACATGGGAAAGAGAGATAAATAGAAAAAGACGTAGAACGAACGTTCATTGGCCGGACATGCGATCCATTAAGCGTACTGAATACGGATACTCGACGAAGAGAGAGAGAGAGAGAGAGAGAGAGAGAGAGAGAGAGAGAGAAAGAGAGAGAAAGAGAGAGAGGCATTTTTCGGAAAAGATAACGCGTCCTTTGACAGAACGTCTAGGGAATATAACGCGGTGGAGGGTGCGCGAGAGAAAGGTCTTTTGTCAGAAACGTCGCCTAGCGAACGTGCGCTTGCAGAAATATGCGCATACGAAAGAGAGAGACGAAGAAGTTCAAACAAAAGAGAAGCGAGGTCTCCTTCTCCTTGTAATGGCGACCTCTCGAGATCCAAGGTGAAGGACTAGCAAGCAGCTTTCAGAGTCTCGAGTACCGACAACCCTTTACACGCTCCATCGACACCATATGGCGTGACCAACTTTATAATACTCGCTGGATATGTAAAACGACGGCCACGGCATGGTACAATGCAACGCAGCGTGAAACCATACCCGATAATTTCGTCGAGCATGTGGTGAGTCTAATTCGAGGAAACTCATCAAACTGTTCCACCTTTCTTTATTCTATTTTCCTTTTTTCTTTGAAAAAAAAAAAAAAAGAGAAAAAAAAGAATACAAACGTATGGCTCGACGATGGAATTTTTTTTTTCAAGATTGGCAAGGTTAAATATTATCATAAGCGATTACTATCTGCATTAGTAGAAAGTTCAAGGAAAAGGGTGAAGTTTCTCGAGTGTAAAATCAACTATTCTCGCCTAAATTCTCTTTCGATAATATGCAAACAATTCCTTCCTTTCCTCGTTTCGATTCAACTGAAATATAGAATTCATTTGTGTTGTACAAATTGAATAAGATTTTAGTTAAAATTTCGAAAAGTTGTTTCTTAGTTGAAAAATTGTACTTTTCCCCTTCGTAACCGTCGCCGTATTCATTCGTCTTCTTTACTGCATTGTACCGTACCGTTACTGCAAGAGGGAGAACACCCCTAGACCAATAGGGGTCCTTCTCCCTCGAGTCCTTAGACTCAATGCTCCCTACGATCCAGGAAACCCTTATTGCTAGTGAACGGAAGCATCCTAATTAGTATTACTTTCTAACGACTCGTTTCTCTCGCTTTTCTTTTTCCAAAGATTAAATACATTTATATTTGATGACTCTCAAAAGTCATAATTTCTACAGTTATTACTACATTTTCTTTCTCTCTGGATTCTTTCGTTTCTAAAATATTTGTACGTTTGCTACCATTTTTAATGAACATTGTAAATGCAAAATCCAAACCTTCTTCTCGATATGAGCAACTGGTTAAACGATAGAATTAATGAGATTAGAATGGAATAGGAACACGAAGACGGATTGAAGCGACAAAGTGTGAATTTGCGTTTGGATAGAGAAGAAGATAGAGAGAGGTGTGCAAATAACAATGAGCCTTAATTAGATGGCACACGGCGCAGTGCACGCCTCGTCGACAGAATCTAGTCCAGGAACGCCCATTCGTGGTAAAGGCCCTCGAACTTTATACGACCATTCTCTTCAACGAAGGATTCTCGCGCTCGAAAAAAGAAAAAGGAAGGGAAAGAGAAAAGAGATACGAGTCACTTGCATCTAAAAAGGTCCTCTACGGCTCGTTAACGACAAAAAGAGGAACCCAGCTGGATCGCGGAAGGCAATATTCGCGAAACTATGGAAATTTTGTCCTCAATTCCTACCACTCTCGTTAAAGGTCGTGTGCGTGATAATAAAAATACTAAAAGGGAAAAATAACTTTGAAGTAAATAGATAGTTTGTGCAAACATACGTAAACGTAATTGATCAAAATGATACAAAATTCTTGATCCTTTCTCTTGGTCTATTCTTAAATTAATATAAATTCTTCGAAACTCGCTATCGCTCATAAAGAAATGTAGAACAGGTAGAAGACTTGAACTCTGACCTATCTTACACCAAGTACAACTTGGCAACACGCGAACATTAAAGAGTCCGCGAAAAGAATGAAAAGCAGAGACGAAGTAGTAGGTTTCTTTCTTTTTTTCCATTTCTTTTTTTCTTTTTTTTTTTTCCCCTGTTTTTTCACGAACCGAAAGAAAAAAATAGAGCACCTCGGAGAAGAGAAAGAAATTCCGAGCGATAACTAAACTTGGATTCGAGCAAAATTACGTCCAAGCAAGCAAGCAAGCAGTCGACATCCTCGTAAAAAACGAAATGAGATGAGACCATCGAAAGGGTGTCAAGTAAGAAAAGAAAGTAAAGACGAGACATAGAGTACTTTTAATAATTATTAGAGCGTCAATCTCTTTTATTTTCTCTCGGATCAAAAAAGTTAGAAGCGACCACATTTTATTTGACAAAAGAGCGATGTAGATATTTCAGGTTGACCGTATAATAAGATTTTAGAACATATTTTTAAATTTATTTCGAAATGTTAACGTTATACGTCATGGTCTCTTCTTGTCAGCTATAATTTTGAAACGACTATGGCCATCGGTAATGGAGAAGTTTCAAGGCACGCTTCAAAGAGCATCGACATTGATCGAACGGTTCCACGTGAAGCCAAGGAAGAAGCCGACATCGTCCCATAGAATGAATCTTGGACGAAGACCGAGTGTCAGGAACACTCGCCACCAATTGTCTCGTCGATAACGAACCAGACTACTCTGCTATATATGATATTAAATCGAGAATATAGTGATCGCGTACTATGATCCTTCTCAATATCCAGGATTCTTATTGAAAATCGTCATCTCTTTGGTCTATTCGAAACGTTCTAATTGATTGCTGAGTTATGATAAAGCTAACTCGAAGTACCGAAATCGTGGGGAATAATGCTAACAAGAGATTGGAGAATTACAAAGAGAACGACCAACTCGTGTCTGTTTCTCTTTTAAGCAAAGAGAGTCCTCAAAGAGAAGGAAGAGGAAAGTAAGCGAAGGAAAGAGAAAAACTTAAGAGAGAGAGAGAGAGAGAGAGAGAGAGAGAGAAAGCCTTGTTGTAACGAACCGCTTTCGTGAATATCTCTCTCGTCTATATTGGCAAAAGAGAAGCGAATCTGCGCGCGCAACCTCAATGGTGTCACGTCGAAGTAAAACGTTCCTCACCTATTTTCCACGAAAAAATACATTTTCAACGAGTTTCGAAAGAATCTATATACATATATACATAGAAATAGCTCCTTTCCCTTCCGTTCTTTATTTCATCTTTTGTGAATAAACTTTTTCAAAAGAAGAAAATATTCAACATTCATCATTCTTTGTGTATCGCATAAAAAGGAGTTTAGATAGGAACTGAAGAAAGTTATTAATGACAACAAAGCATTCTGCAAAAGTTCAATTAACAGTTATGTAATGAGAAAGAGCATTTGATATCAAAGAGCAACGACATAATTATGAACGATCCAGACGATACATTAACTCACGAATGTTACTTCAAAAGTATTTTGGGACTGGCGGCTTTCCACTGGTATATAGTAGAGAGGAGAGCCAACAACTCTCTTAGGAAGGGAAGGAGAGAAGAAGGAGAGAAAGAGAGAGAGAGTCAATGGCCTCGTACTCACGAACCATTTCTACGCGAAGCACAAAGAGAACATTCCGATAAATCCTATATTATGATCGAGAAACATATTACTGCTGCCATTACCGCCATACCCAGGCTTCATACATTTGGGTTACCGAGAATATGGTCCAATGCTCGCTCTTAAAAGATACGAGCTTTTTGTTTATGTTCTTTCTCATGAACATATACATTTCATTTTCTTGTTGAAATAAATAACACAGGTAAGTATATATATATATATATATATAAATGTATAACGCGCTGAGAGTTGTAAGGTTCATTTTTTGCATGAATTTCTTATTAAATTTAATTAAATAAATAAGAAGAAATGATAAAGATCGAATATGATGCTTTTAATTCTTAAATTTTCTTCGTTTCTTCTCATTAAATTTATTTTTCTTTTCCCAAGACGTAGAAACCTAAGTTATAAAGAGAATTTATATCGTTCAGTTAATCGCTAAGATATATCTTCGGCATTTTGCCAAATCACGTCGCGTTCCTATTTTACTATTGTAAATTTCGTTCAGGTAGACACGATTCATTGAAATCACAACGGTTCGTTGACTTTTCTTAAATTTCTTTCTTCCTTCCTGTTACGTTTTTACAATGATTTCTTTCTATGAGAAAGAACATTCCTATTTTATCGTCATTATCGAACGAACTTTCTAATCAAAAATAAAACTAAATTTAATACGAATGTCGAAGAAAGGAAGACAACAAATAAAATGATTAACACCAATGTGCTTGATCATTCAAGTATTTAAGGGATATCCATTCGGTACACTTACGAATATTTCGCATAATTGAATCGTACGCGGACAGCAAGCGTACGCATGTACCTATTTACTCACACGCATATTTACTCACATGCATATTTACTCACACTTAATGTTAGATTTATTCATAGATACGTATATCTATATTTTCAATGATCTCATTCGGATTTTATAATCCTGTATGAGTAATTACATCATAAATATTACATTAAATTATACTATAGCATCATAAGTATTATATTAAATTATACTATATTAAATAATACTTTAAGTTTAAGTCAAATTAAGAAAGTTAATACTAAAATGAAATTTATAACAATAAAATGTAATATAGACTAGGAATACCAACTTTAAATATACAGATATTTAATATACAGAAAGTAACTTTACCGGAAAAGCAGAAATCAAGCCTTGTATCAAATAAATGATTTCTAGCATACACCTTGAATTTAAATTAAGGACGAAAGTAGAACCCATGGAAACAGAGTAAAAGGGAAGGAAAGAGTGAGAAAGCGAGAGAGAGAGAAACTCTCCTCCTGTCTCGCCGTCTCGTGGTTCCTATCGATTTACTACGAGGCGGTGGTCTTGCGAAACAACTGCGAAGCATCACGTCGCGAAAAACGAGGATACGATAGATTCGAGTAGAATCGATGAACCCTCGTTCACCCTCCACTGGAATTCCCTCGCGAGTGCATCGTACCGCGTGAACACGATACATAATACCTTTACGGTATCTCTTTCGTGTTGGTTCAATGACACTAACTCACTTTATTAACTTCGATCGAGAGAAAACTCATCAATCTTACATTTGAATAAAATAATACAATTTTTTGAAATTGTACCAAAAAATTCTCTTTCTCTCTCTTTCTCTCTTTCTCTCTCTCTCCATCTCTCTCCTCCTGTGGAGTATTCTATCCGTTTTATTTGAAAAATCCTTAATCATCTAAAATTGACTTTTAAAAACAGTTTTCCTTTCAAACATTTTCTTCAATTGGGCATTATAGGAAAAAAATTTTGTCGATAGAGTTAAGATAAAACGTGAAAGAGATTTGATAATAAGATGACATCGTTTGTAAAAAGTTTCTAGGCCAAAATCGAAACGGTAGTAGGCGCGCCCTAAAATACTCGACGAGAGATCGCGTTGCGATCATCTGCCAATCGTAAAAAGGCTAAAAAAGTACGTACGTATTCGTAACGTGGGGTAGTCAAGCTATCAAAGAAGAAGGTGAAAGATGAGGAGAAGGTAGAGGAGGAGTAAAGAAGGATCAGAAGATGGAGGAGGAGGAGAAGGAGGAGGAGGAAGAGGAGGAGGAGAAATAAGAGGTAGTGATGGAGGAAGGATCAAGGACAAGCGAGGTCGTGGGGTGGCGAGGGTGCGACGGAGAAGGAAAGTCGCAGGGCGTACGTCCTGTGCCTCCTTACTTCGACAAAATCAATAACCTGTTCTGGGGATTGGCCGAGAGAAAGCTCTAAGGTTTGAACGATGACATAAAAAAGAAAGAAAGAAAGAATGAAAGAAAGAAAAAAAAGGGAAGAGGAAGAGAGAGAGAGAGAGAGAGAGAGAGAGAAAGAGTGGGAAGATTAAAGAAAAATATTGGATTCTAAAGTGAAAAAATAAAGAAGAGAAGTAACAGGAACAGTTAATAGGGGTTGTACTCACTCAATGATTGGGCGGTGACGTTTCTGGTCTCTCCTGAAGATCAACGGGGGTTGAAAAGCTCGAACGAAGACGATAGCGGCACCTATCCAACGACACAGAGTTCTCTTACACTATTCTTTTCGTCCGTTCTATCTGCGAACGTGTCACACGATGAACAGGGATGGTCCGCGTCGCGAGCTTTCACCCCAAGCCGGGCTTTACTGAAGCACGTCGATCGCACGCGCCACTTCGAATTGTTTTTTTTTTTTCTCTTTTAGCGTAGGTTTTACCGGATCTCCGCTTGCGTATCAATGACCGAAGGACTCTACGAGAGATCACAGAGAGACGTCACTAGAGCTCCTGTCCTTTCTCTCTCTCTCTCTCTCTCTCTCTCTCTCTCTCTCTCGCTCTCTCTTTTACTCCCTTTCAATGCAACCCTCTATTCGCTCGTCTCGACACCTCGCGGCGAACGGCGTCACCTAACGCGACGAAACTCTCTCGCGCGCCTACCTTTTCCCTTCTAAAGAGGGAGAAGGAGAGAGACAAAGAGAGAGAGAGAGAGGGAGAGAGAGAAAGAGAGAGAAAGAGAGAGAACAAGAAAGAGAGATGGGAATACATATAGCAACCTATTTTCTTTTTTTTTTTTTTTCTTTTTTTTTTTTAACAGAAAGAAGAAATACTTCACTATTAAGAAGTCGTATCCTCGTTCGTCCTTGGTCGTTTCGCTTTTTACAACAAAAAACGAGTCAAAGAATAAGTTGAAGATAAAAAAAGATAATTTTAGAAGCGAGAAACACGCTTCGAAGTTGACGCGGCTGTGGGGCGCGGGCCACTACCTCCACGAGCCTCCCGGATCGTTCGGTAAAACGATGGTGGGGCTGTTCTACTCGGCGTGCCGACTCCCCCACCAACTTAACCCACTACTTCCACCTCCAAACCCATCTCTAGAGTACCTCACGCATGCTCCTCAAGCGGTCTCTAGCAGCACGATCCGCAACTCCAACGTCAAAGGTTACGCTCGCCTTTATGCTTTCCTTTAACCCTTTGTATTATATATGTATTGTAATTTTAAAATCATACATTTGAGAATATATATATATATATATATATTTTTTTTATTACTTCGTTTTAGCAGAAAATTAATTGTTTCTTTATATCCGACATTTAATGTTTACTTACACAAGGGAAGGTTTTAGAGCACGGATATTTTAAAAATTATGAAACTTTCGAAACGAGCAGAGAACGTTTTTCTGATTAAAACTTCTTTTTTGTTTGATTGACATTATTTATCAGCCAACCCGATAATAGAGTTAGAGTTATTTATATAATTTAAGTTACAAATTAACAGATGCCTTTATTCTAGCTTTAGTAACACACTTGTGCTCTTTCAAATTGAGTCGAGGTAGCCTAACGTCGGCCACTTGAACCATCTAAGATGAAATATACGTATCTTTCCCTCAGAGGTGAGCTTACTCTCCAACGATATCTGAATATTGCAATTTCATCCACTCCAACTTGACTTCATCGTTCGCTTCGAGTTTCTCGCTTACTTCGCTTATCCACAAGATGTAATCGCGTACGCTTAAGGATTTAACGAGTCGATTATGTTCTAGAAAATATTTCATACGATATAACGCTTGTTGGATATATCGAAAAATTAAAAATAAATTTTTAGTAAGAATCAAATCTCATGAAATAAAATAGACAAAACTTTTACTAAACTCAATATCCAAAATGCATACGTTTTACGCTCGACTTATAATAAACGTTAATTTCTGCATAAAATAAACGATGAGTTAATGAAAAGAAAAAATATATATTAACCATATTAGTTGTAAAAATTTATTCAACTCGATGATCCCTTGAAAAATCTGGCATCTCTTTTGATCCGATCAACGAACCGGAAGAAACTACGATCTTCTTCTATTCGATTTACTCGAAATAGTAAAGTTATAACGGCCTTTCGAATTTAATCGCTAGACGAAATAAATTGGACTACCATCGATCGAGTTTCTGTTTCGTCGGAAAAATTCAGCGACAAAATCATTCGACGCGTCACGTAACGATATTAGGAATGACGGCCGCGGAACACAAGAGAGGCACGTTTAATATCGAATTATCTTTTCGATTCCGAGCAAGCTAATTGTGTTACCCTTGCGAACGTTCTATGCATACCGATGTTTCCCTCTAATACTGATAATGTTAATAAATCTATGAATTAATAAGAAAACATAAGAATATGATAATAAATGAATTTTATCTTAACGATAAAACATGAATGAATATGATATACAATACCTTGGAGAAAATTAAATAAATTAATGCGCATCTTGGTTGAAACTGTTTATTCATTTAGGCTCATTTAAAAAAAAAAAAAAAAAAAGAAAAGAAATTTGTTGCATGCTCGAGATGGAAAGAGTGCCAACCGAAGGATTCGTGTTTCTCCGCTCGAGAAGTTGGAGAATGAAAGAAAATGAAGAAGGGAAAAGAAACGAAAGAAGTGGAATGGCCTATCGAGTCGTACTAACGAGATGAAGCCGGAAGAAACGATCGAAGACGTCGAAGGTGTAATCGAGTTCCACGAATCCAAGCGATAAATTTGTGTGCCTCAGCTAAATCGTGCGAATAATTTTAAACGAACTAGTACAAATTTCAGTCTTCACGTCGAAACATTTGTTATTAACTCGTCTCTTTATTATACATTTAACATTTCAGACTCTGATATTATTTCATGACTATCATCGACTTAAAATCAATCCAACTAATAATTATAATGTATTTTTCGCAACTTCTAATATAATTTATCGCATCCTTTTCGAGAAACGATTGGACAGAAACAAAATTTCTTGTTAATATCTACATTTGTACAATTTAATAAACGTCATATTTCATCAAAATTGTATTACTCTTTATTTTGCTTTATTATATTCAAAAATACGTACGCCGATATTAAGATGATCGATCATAATAGGATAGTTCCATTTGACTCGATCATACACGAAAGATCAACAACAATTTGACGATTACGAAGAGGAGCTGAAGAAAAGCGATTGAACCGATTTAAACGGCGGACGTAGTAGAGACGTAGTGTAATTGAAAAACGTCGTACTCACACGTTCGCATTGACTTCGCCGCTTCATTAGATTCAACGTCCAATCGATCGACCACGACGACACGAAAAGCGAATTTCTCTGGAAGCGAGCGTGCTCTTATACAAAAAAGGAATACGAAACTACAATCGATTTTACTTACGGATTCAGACGTTCCCTACTATAGTATTTATTCCCTTAAGCCTCGGAAATTCTGTTTTACTTTTGACAATAAGTGCCAATGCTTTTCAAAGTGCCTGTCGTTCCTGAGATCTTTGAATTCTTCGAGTCTTACGCAAAATACAAATGCCTTCGAGATATTGGCCCTACGGCCGTATTGTACTTTCAACATTTATTATTATTATTATCAATAATTTTATTTGGTAAATGTGTTTAAAATTAAAAATTATTATAAATGTATTTCGATGCTTAAAATATACACAAACGATGGCTCCTTCGTTTCTTATTCGTACAATTTTTAAAGGCTGATTTTGATGGACGAAAAAGGATAATACGTAAGTACAATATTCCATGAGTAAACGTTATGAATAAACTATCAAAGGTTCTCACAATTTCCTTTGGCCCCATTCGTCAGTAGAAAACCTTCACTTAAATTTTCAATCAAATGATTTTTCCTATTGATTTTTGCCGTTTTGTAATGGTGTCTACAACAAAACTCTTGAATTCTCTGACACGCTTCTTCGAGCATATCTTGGGGTATAGTAATTACCAATCTCATGTAAGAAGGATAATCGAAACACTAAAAAAGGAACAATTACTTGAGATAAAACTATACAAAAATAATTGCTTAAAAAAAAATAATGTGAAAATGGACTTGGACTTACCTGACCTGGCAAACAAAAAACAGACTCCTCCATAAGCAAACGTTGTACAAATTCAAGATCAGAATTAAACTCAGGAAAGCAGGGTAAGTCTATAGAAACCTGAAAATCAATTCGACAATGTATCGATCGTTCTATTTACTATATTTATATAGAGATAATTAAACAAATAAAATTTATTGGATTACAAAAAAATTGTTTGGAAAATGTTCCGCAACTTCCAATCAAATTATTATCTCTATTGAAAAGTTTTTATTGACAAAATGTCTTTTATTTAATAATAACTCTATACTAAATTGATAGAATTTATTAGTTGAACTAAATCAGCGTTTTAAATAAAATCGTAATAAAAGATATTTCTAAAAATTTATGCGAATGAAATATTGGACATCAAGTTCGATTGACCATATTATCGTTGGACATTAATGTGGATGATCGAGATTATATCATCCTTGGGAAGAGATGTTCGAGCATAATCGTAGCTTACCATCATATACATCGCACCGTCTGGCATTATCGGTTTCAAGCCAGGTATCTTCGCTATACAATTATAACACAGTTTCGAATGAATCTATAAGAAGAAAATAAATTCGCTAGAAATATATATTTAATTTGTTAACATTGATGAAAGTTGCACGATTACATAAGGATGAAAAATATATGAAGAAAGAATGTTGAAAAATATAAAAACACTCACGTGCAAGGTACGCATCACGTCGTCGAAAAACTTTTCGGGCGTATTTCGCAATATGGCGGGTAAGGCACCCTGTATAAGTGTATTGCTACCGATAATTCTCTGACTCAAACATTGCAAACCCTTGCGAATCTGAAACGTAATCGTCGCTATTTTTTCATAAATGTATGTACTTGCTTTAAAAGGTAGTCAATTTTTTTCTTTTTAAGGATAGAATACAAAAAAAAGAAAACAAAAAGAAAGAAAGAAAAAGATTTACGTATTACGATAGACGCATACACGTTTTGTCGTTAGAAAAAAGATTAGTTGTTAAAGTTAAAGTTAAATTACTGAGTGAAATTAGAAAGACAGTCGGTACACTCGAAGGAGACGAACTTTAAAGTTTTATCGACGAAATTTAATCCGATCCACTCTCAAGCTTCGTACAGCGAGTTAAGTTGAGATTCGCGGTACCTTGAGCGACCTCGATTCGAAAACAATGCTTCGCAAAAAGTAGGTAATTAATTTCAACTTGCCGGTCTTATTATAAGATCGATCTTTACGTACCTCTCCCTCGAGAACGTTTTGTTTGTCGTGAATGATAATCCATCCCATACGCCAGCCTGGTACCAAAAACCTGAAAAATGTCGATGAATAACTCGTTAGATCATTGAATAACTCATTGAATTATCGATCAATATATCGAACGTTCGATTTTCCCTTAAGAATTTCTTCGACTCTCACCTCTTCCCAAGACCGCTACACAATAAAATAGGAACTTCGCTCGAAAGAGTAGCTAACGAGTGAAAAGTCCGTCCAGGGAAAACCTAGGAAGTGAAAAAAAAACATGATATTAAAATTCAAGTATAAACGCAGTTTTTACGTTGAACGAATCAATGAATATTTATGTTCAACGCATCCGTTTTTCTATCATTAGGTATCGAATATCGTGCGAACTACTTTCATACGATACATTTTTCAAAAGGATATGATTATTATCGAGACTAACGCCACACGACAAGGACACGCCTATATTCTCGTTACAGTATCCAGCTGTATATAGATAGGAAGATTAAAGAAAATATTTATCAAAGAATTGATATAAAAACCGACGACGGTTTTTCTTCATAATCTGAACGTATTCATTGAAATTATTTAGTGTTAAATATCTTTTCAATATTCAAGAAATAATAAAACAAATGAATGAAATATGATCCATGTATTTAAAAACCGCATGTAATAAAGTTCAAAAGACGTTCACCATATGTTCGTAAATTTCGTCTGCGATAATAGGCACGTAGTAACGTGCAGCAATATTCAGAATATCGAGAATATGGTTGCGGCTGAACACAGAACCGCATGGATTCGAGGGATTGTTTATAACTATCGCTGCTGTAGATTCGTCGATCTTCGTCTCCAGGTCATCGAGATCGATTTCCCAACTGCGTTCCGGCTGAAAGCAAACGATTAATATTAATAGAATTCGACGAGAAGGACCCTTTCGATTACCATTCGACGCAGTTCGCTATTCATTCCCGTCACTAAGGGAGAGGAAAACGGGAAGTGATTGCCGAGAATATACGAAAATCAGGGCAAGTAATACCCGCTAGCTATTGTTGTAATACCTGCAATATTTATGATTTCTTTTTTCTTTTTTAAGTCTCCGAAATACTTTCTTTCAATATCATTTTTTTTTCATCCGTAGTAGATATCTTGCAAATATAATCACGAACAATGAGACAATGAATTATTTCAAATTGTAGGAAAAAATTCTATTATAAATACGTATGTATCACGTATATCTAACATGTATGATAAATTATTATAAATTATAGAATCTCATAATCTCTTCCCTTGAAATTCTCAATTTAATACGATGTAGAAACTCACGCAAAGATTGTAAGTCTTCACCACAATTCCCAGACCTTCCGCTAACGTTCGATAAATAGAAAAACCGGGACGTGGAATTAGAATGTTCTGTCCTTCTCGTGCTAGTGCAGTGATGCAGAGATCGAGAGCGCAAGAGCAACCACTGCACAGGATCACATCCTAAAGAAAAGCGGATATATGTAAGTAGGGTGGAAATATTAAAGAATTTACTTCCAATTTAAATTCATCTTAGAAGCCAATTCATAATGATCTATATTTATTATTGCATATATGCATATCTACTATCAAAGAAGATCAGAAGAATGTAGCAATGACGAAATATGATTTAAGAGGATAAGATTATTAATTTAATATTTCTAATATTTTTTATAACGAATCTCTCTCTCTCTCTCTCGTTCATAATGATCTATATTTATTATTGCATATATGCATATCTACTATCAAAGAAGATCAGAAGAATGTAGTAATGACGAAATATGATTTAAGAGGATAAGATTATTAATTTAATATTTCTAATATTTTTAATAACGAATCTCTCTCTCTCTCTCTCTCTCTCTCTCTCTCTTTCTCTCTCTCTCTCTCTCTCTCGTTCTCTCTTTCTTATTTTCTTTAACATCACAAAGATCACTGAACATATGCATCTACATCATACACATATCATAGGTGAAAATCCGAGCACAATTAAATTACAAGACGCTTGAATCATAATGAAACACAATCGTATTTGTAAAGTAAAAAAATTCTAAATTAGCATGATTAATAAAGAGACGGTAGATATCGATGAGTTTCTCTTAAAAAACTAAATGCGCTTCGAGGGAATGATATTTATTAATATTCATGAAGATACTCGATATCGAAACATCAAACAAAAAATAATATTATCGATGGTAGAAAAACAAACAAAAAAAACATGTATATAAAAAAGAAACAAACTTAATGACATCGTATCGATCGTACTCT
The DNA here is from genome assembly GCF_912470025.1 of Vespa velutina. Lineage (NCBI taxonomy): Eukaryota > Metazoa > Arthropoda > Insecta > Hymenoptera > Vespidae > Vespa > Vespa velutina. The sequence goes on from NC_062206.1 coordinate 3,547,166, forward strand.
CTCACGCTCGCTCTTTTAACTTGAACATACCTTGGCTTCTACCTTAACAAAATCGGAAGAACTGTACTCGGCTACGGCTTCTCTTGCTTTTTCATAACCTACATAAAAGAAAAAAGTAAATAAAACTTATTCTTGGAAATACGTCTGCATTTATCCATATTTTACCTGTACTTGGTGCATAACCGTTGTACATTTGAGAAGCAATACTTTCTTGAACAGCTTCGATTACTTCCTTTGCTGGTTTCAAGTTTCCAAACGTCGTTGGATCACCTTCAGACATCAAACGTAATTTATTTTCTTTATTTTGCCTGACATAGTTGAAAATATTGCAGATGATTGTTTTCAAAACTATTGAATTGACCAATAAAGTACTTGTTCTAAAATCCTTTCAGATTTCCTATCAAAGTTTAAATCGACGCGCGCGGGTCTATATTCTATTCTATTGTCTAAATAGTTCAACGTATATACTTAAAATTTATACTAAAAATCATTTTTCATTTGAAATAATTAACCTGGTTATCAATATTTTAAATATATCTGCAGATATTTCTTTTTTATATGTGAATTCGTTTCAAAAGCATTAGTCTGAAACTGACAGATCGATTGATCACAAAACGATCATAACAGATAATACCATCACGATGTATCGTTTACACCTGCTTCATAAAATATCAAATTTCATAAAATAAATATTTTTTCAACGTATTATTTTTTTGACCAAAAACAATAACTTTTTTAATATTTTTCATATATTTCCTCCGAAAAATCATATCCCATAATTAAATAAACTCCGAGATAAAACTCACCGATCGACAAAGCGATCATTCTCTTGTTAGGATTTGGTTCGACAACGATGTTATCCACGATAGATCTTATAGGATTGTGTGTTTGCTTGGCAATATGGGACGCTTGAACTTCCCAACGCTCCCGCGAATTTAAACCAGACATTTTGTTCGATCGTCGTACCTTATTTATTTTTATTTGAATAGAATTTATTTATTTAAAAAAAGTGAGAAAAGGTTTAAGCGAAAAGCGATTAATTTCAACAACAAGTTGTTGCAATCCAAGAAAAAAATAAAAGAAAAATTTTTGAACGAATTGGATGATCTCAATGTTCAACAGTTCTTCGATTACTGAGTGAAGATCAACGCATGCGACTAACAATCGAAATGTTCCAAGGAGGTTGGAAAATAAACAAACCGGTCAGATTGGTTAGTTCGGTTCCACACCTTCTTTTATAATTAATTAAATACAGATTCCCTGCTTACGTAGATTAACAACCTCGAATCAATTCGCTACTCTAATAGAACTGTTTTTCATCACACGTTCTATCCTTCATTATTTCTTTTAATTTTTATTTTATTCCGTTTTAATTTTTCTTGTCTTTCGAGTAAGCAAACCTTACAAATTTTCGAAACGATCTAAGAAATCAGACTATTCTTCCTTCTTCTCATTCTGTACTACTAATCGATAAATAATGATTCGTAAAAACAATAGTATAGAGTGATGTACGTTTTAAGGAAAGTTTATAAGGAATGTGGCGATTCCGGTTTTCATGAATAAGTTTGACGATGATCAAGTATTTAAACGTCATCGAATTTTAAAAATTGTTCGATCCATCCACAAGGAGTATACTAGTAAGGACCTTTTTTTATAATCCTGCATTCTTGCTTGTTTTTATAATAAAAAACAAAATCGCAACTTTATTGACAAACCAGCCGCGATGAGAGGTGCGCCGTTCGTCGTGAAAATAAAATAGATATGCTAATTTGGAAAGATCAACATGAACGTTCGCAATAACATGAGAAAATACGATTCGTATACAAATTTTCATTTATGCTTATTCAACGTAGATCGCATTTGCATTCTAATCGAGAAACTACGGCGAAACATTTTACATCGAACGAGTTTTAGATCAACCAAAGTGCGCTTAAGGAAATATCTAAATGTTGTTCCTTGTTTCCTTCTCAAATTTTCCTATACTCGTACAGGAATGTCAGTGCCCTCGCTAGTGACCAATATCTTATCATGATTGGTCTTATAAAGAAACATTCATCCTACTTACCTGTAATAAATTCGTTTAACGGGATAAAGGAAATGACAATATCGATACACAAGATGAGAATGTTGTAGTAAAAATGAAAAAAAAATTTGATAATCAAGAAACACAATGCCGGTACAAACAATGGCGTTACAATAAGGATGAAAAAGGCATCGAGATTTACAGAATGCTTTATTTTTCGTTGAATGCGTCATTAAAAATAATAGTTAGTTGATGTTAAAAACGAGATAAAAAAGGCAAGGTTCGTACGCATACGGTTCGACCGTAATACGTATAGATACGACATACATATGTACATATTTATGTATGCAGATGTAGTGCATCCTGTTGACAGATGGATTTAGATAAATTTGAAAATGTAATTTTATTATCTACGTAGCAAAATACCTATTTATTTAAATATTTGGCTTCACACAATTACGAGGCTAAGATCTTTTATATTAATATACAATATGTAAAATGTGCCATATTGGATATGGGCAGTGTCCGTGATAGTACGATAATCTTAAATGTTCATACGTTTTTTGCTTTTTTTTTTTTTTGTTGTTTTTTTTTTTGTTTTTTTTTTCTTTTTTAGCGAGATATAAATATATATTATTTTACATGCTAAGTGTGATAGTACGCTAAGGCACTTGCTTGAATAGTCATATAAAAATACGTACGGAGAAAAATTCTGAATAGATCGAAGAAGAAACGTTAGTATCGAAAGATGACCATCGAAATGTGAAAGAAGAAAAAGCAAAAAAGTAGAGGAGGAAGGAAATATGGATGAAGTTGGAGAATGAGAGAGGAAAAAGAAGAAGACAAAAATTGAATAAAAAATGAGGAATCGTTGCGTTTGATTTGATTCGACTTCTCAATTTTCTATCGTCTCTTCCTACAACCAATTCGTATGTATGCTTTCTTACTTCTTCGTTTCACTGTCGTTTTTGTTTCTTCCTCGTTACGATCGTTGTTATCGTTGTCGCGATAATAAAATAAAGATAGAGAAAATACAAAGTACGGGAAAATTTACGTATTCTTTATACAAACTTGGCAGCGACTTATTCCCGACCTAAGGTTTCCTGCCTTTAAGGTCTGTTTTCTAGGCACTTGAAATTGTTGGCTATCTTCTATGGTGGCCATCCAAAAACTAAACTCGTTCGAATAATAATGGCAGTGACCTTTCGCGCCATTGCATTCAATGAAAGGAGTTGCCCGGAAATCTTCCAAGCACGAACCAGAACTGGACAATGATTGTCCGCCACCCTGAGCACCTGCGCCAGTGTGCTAAAAGGAAAAAGGGAAAAGTGCTTGAGTAAACATTTTTCTCGTTATGAGAATTAGACAAATTTGGGACAATCAATTTGGGATTTACCATCAAAAAACTATATCCAATCCAAAGTCCGGTCCATCCATTTGGACATTCCGGAATGCTTAGAGACTGACTGTGTACTGCCAGAATATTAGCTGGAACTTCGCATACCACACATCTGCAAATCAGTTATTGTTTTATTTTTTGAACGTTTCTATATATTTCCATCTAAACATTCAACTCGTTGTGATCACGCATAATATGTAACGTATGTAATATGTAACACGAGGTATGCCTATAGCGGAGAGTCGCTTATTAATTATGAATAGCGACACTTCATTTTCATAACCTCATGTGTATACCGCGATCAGTCATGTTTATTAATAAGGATACATTTATCGATGATGTTTGCTCGATGCAAATTTCGATACAAATGTATTTCCCAACGGAAGAAAATGTTCTCAAGATAAAACATTTCAAGAGCATACCTTGAGATGTATTCTTCTATCGCCGATTCCTCGGCTGGCATCATAGGAATTGGACTATTAGTTGATAGCCAATAAGAACGATCATTCCGACTAGCGTAATGACAAACACTGTTGACGTCGCAAACTAGGAAGGGCATCGTTGAGAATTTTCTTACGCACGAACCAGCATAACCTGTTTGTCGAGAAGGATTTATTGGACAGGTTAGTGTTAGTTAATTAATAATCAAACTATTCTAATTATCTTGATCATGCATGGCGCAGTAATAGTTTATGAATTGATACAATTCTCTTACCTAGATCCTGAGAATGAGCTCTCTCGTCGCCATCCGTGAATAATAAACTATAACCTTCCCATAATTTGATGTGACCTGGTTCGCAGGTCGGTACGTATTGACTTTGACTATGTCGGACTAGTAAAATACCGGTAAGATAATCGGGTGTGGTTTCGCACGATTGTCCTGGCTCTCCAACTGGTCCAGGAGCTCCCATAGGACCTTCGAGACCTGGCAGACCAGGTGCACCAGGAGGACCAGCAGGACCTGTCAATCCAATCGGGCCAGGTGATCCCATGAATCCTTGAGCTCCTTTTATACCATTTACTCCTGGGAAACCTGGCGGTCCTGAGAGTCCTTTCTCGCCTGGTTGTCCAGGTAATCCGGCAGGACCTAAAATAATTAAAAAAGAAACGATTAACATAATAGATCATAATTATAGATTAAATAATAGACTGAAAGGTTATCCGTACCTGGATAACCGCGATCACCCTTTGGTCCTATGGGCGGTGGACTACAATCATCACCCTTATCACCCTTAGCACCAATATAACCAACGGCACCCATTAAACCTATTGAACCAGGATATCCTCGATCTCCCTTTTCACCGAGTTCTCCGGGAAGTCCGTTCACTCCGTCCCAGCCTCTATCACCTTTTTCTCCAGGAACGCCATCTAAGCCACTATGACCTATACGCACAAATAAATGCATATATAAAAGTTTTCCATTGTCAATAAGTATTCATTAATGTAATTACATCGAGTTTTATGAAATGGAAAGAGACATTCAAAAAATATATTGGCAAAAGCAATACCTGGTAGCCCAGGCTCTCCTTTCTGTCCTGGTGCGCCGAAAAGTCCTGGTTGTCCTCTGTCTCCTTTTGGACCTCTTTCACCCGGCAAACCTGGTACTCCTTCCAGACCTTGCGCTCCATCGCGTCCAGGTGGACCCGTAAGACCGATAGGACCTGCATCACCCTTTTCACCTTGAGGTCCAATAGGACCGTAGGGCCCAATATCTCCTTTCGGTCCGGGCAATCCAGGAAGTCCTCGTTCTCCTTTCTCTCCTGGAAGACCTGGGAACCCATCTCGTCCGTGCTTACCCATCAAACCTGGTAAACCTTTCTCGCCCTTTATTGTTATTCCAGGAAGACCAGGAATACCAGTAGGACCTTGATCACCTATCAACAAAATATTATTTATAGAGTACAGTCATCCCGTACGATACGTCTTAATCGTACGATGAATAAAACAAATATGATTTTACCCTTAAGGCCCATTGAACCGGGCGGTCCAGGATTTCCAACCGGGCCAGGCAGGCCTCTATCTCCTTTCTCTCCATCGTATCCGGCTAAACCTTCTAAACCACGATCTCCTTTACTTCCAGGTAATCCAGTTAAACCAGGATGACCAGGCTCGCCCTTTTCTCCTTTTACTGTAATGGTTGGTCCTGGTGGTCCCTTATCTCCTTTCTCACCAGGTGCACCAGGAAAACCAGGAACGCCAACAGGACCTTAGAATAATATCGTTCGTTCGTTAGATTTATGAGAGAATTACGAAAGAATGTATTCCATTTACCGGGAAAACCGCGATCGCCTTTAACACCATCGAGTCCAGATCGTCCTGGTGCTCCCATTTTTCCTTCGGCTCCAGGGAAACCAGGTGCTCCAGGAGGTCCGACTTCTCCAATTTCACCCGGTAAACCATCGATTCCAGGCGTACCTGGTTCTCCTGGTTCTCCCGGCAAACCCTAGGAGAACGGTAATGAAATCAAGTAAAAAAAAACATGTGGAAATCTATATTGTTATAGATTTAATATATATTATTACATGTAAATAAGAAATATTTACCACATCCCCTTTCAGACCAACGAATCCTCGTACGCCTGTGTCACCTTTCGGACCTTGCAATCCTGGTAAACCATCGCGTCCTGGTGGTCCCGCTTCTCCTTTTAAACCAGGCAAGCCGTCACGTCCTACACCTGGTCTTCCAGGTTCTCCTTTGAGTCCATCGTATCCATCTCTTCCTGGTGGTCCAGGAGGTCCACGAATGCCAGGCATTCCTGGTTCACCCTTTTGTCCTTTTTCCGATACTTGTCCTGGTTCTCCTTTTCGGCCCTTTATAACATAAAAAAATATAATTATAAATCTTACAATGTGTATTTAACAAATTATTATAAATAAAATATTTTAGAAGAAATATTTGGGGAAAACGTACGGGTAATCCTGGTGGCCCTGTATCACCTTTTGGTCCGTCATATCCGGGTAAACCTGGCACACCAGGAAGACCTTCTGGACCAAGATCTCCTTTTGGTCCTGATAAACCGGATCGACCAGGCTTTCCTTCCATGCCGGGTAAGCCAGGGAAACCTGGTGATCCTTTTTCGCCTCTTTCACCTTTCAAACCAGGTAAACCTTCGCTGCCAGGTCTACCAAGTGTACCAGGCAATCCGCGTCGTCCAGGATATCCTTTTGGTCCATCGATACCAGGAACTCCACGATCGCCTTTCGTACCAGGGAATCCTGGAAGGCCTGGTCTACCTGGTTCTCCTGGTAATCCGGGTTCACCTACGAGTGCAACGTAACATCTTGATTCAATAACATCAATAAAAACGGAATATTTCTTTTTTTTCTTTTTTTTTTATACCAAAAGCAACATTTTACCTTTACTGCCATCAGCTCCAGGTGTTCCAGCGACCCCAGGAGGTCCTGGTGGTCCAATTGGACCGGTATCTCCTTTCTCTCCTGGTATACCTGGTAATCCATTATTACCTGGAATGCCGACGTCTCCCTTTTCACCAGTAAATCCTGTTAACCCTGGCGATCCAACTTGACCTTCTTTTCCTGGTGGACCAGGAAGACCTTTTTCTCCTTTCGATCCCGGTAATCCGGGTAAACAAGGACTGCCCTTCACAGTTATTCCTGGTTCTCCTTTATCACCTTTTCCACCGGGTATACCTGCATATCCTCGAAGTCCCTCACGACCAGGTTCACCCGGAAAACCCATTGGTCCTGTGTTACCTTTTTCTCCTCGAGGACCTGGTAAACCTCGTGGCCCTACAGGACCAGTTGCACCAATTGGACCAACATTTCCTGGAGGACCCTAATTTTCACACAAGCGAAGGTTAAATATGAATCTATAAACAATTGGTAATTATATAAAAATTATATTCCATTTACTCACCTGAAGTCCTTGTAAACCTTTATCACCTGGTAATCCATCTTCTCCGGGGGGTCCTGGTTCACCTTTATCACCCGTAGGACCTCTATTGCCTTTCAAGCTTTCCATCCAATTCAAAGGTCGACACATACCTACATTATTGTTAATAGAAAATTTTCTATTAAAAATCCTCTTTATATTTCCTACTACGAAAATATTATACTTACCAGGTTCACCCTTTTCACCATAAAATCCAGGTTCACCTTTTGCTCCAGGAGGTCCCGGTCTTCCTGCTTCTCCAGGCTCTCCCTTCAAGCTAATTCCTTTTTCACCCTTACGTCCAGGTGTTCCTGATCTACCAGGTGTACCATCTTGTCCTGGAAATCCACGATCTCCCTAAAATAATATCATTGTATACATTAACATGATAAAATCTAAAATTATATTTTATAAATGATTAAAAATAAATAAATAAGCTCAACGATACCGGCTGTCCTTTCAATCCTGGGAAGCCCTCCAATCCGGGTCTACCCTTTTCTCCTGGTGGTCCTTCTAGTCCTGGCGGGCCTTGCCGTCCTGGTTCTCCTCGCAATCCTTTTTCGCCTTTTTCCAATTTCAACATATCTTTCGTAACTATGCCGGGTGCTCCGGGAGATCCTTGAGGTCCAGGAGATCCTGGAGTGCCATCTCTTCCCTATTTAAACAAAATTGAATCATGTCGCTTCTGCATCCATAAAATTTACGTATTGTTCACATTTTTTGAAGACAATTTTTTAAAAGATTTACCGGTGGTCCTGATGGTCCCATAGATCCTGGTAGTCCATCCATACCTGGTTCCCCGGGAAATCCGCGTTCCCCAGGCGGTCCACGTGGACCTGGCAGGCCAGGGCTACCATCGAAACCGCGATCTCCTTTTGCACCTCGCGATCCTGGTATGCAATCTTGACAACGACCACCAACATCTCCTTTCTCACCGGGTGTCCCGGGGAAACCAGGTGTACCATCTCTTCCTGCTGTTCCAGGTTCTCCGGGTAATCCAGGTGCTCCAGGTGAACCTGGAATACCATCCAAGGAGTCTCCTGGTCGACCTCGTACTCCAATATAACCACGTTCTCCTTTTTGTCCTTTTTCCCCATCTTGACCAGGTATACCATCCATTCCTTTCGGACCCTAAATCGATGATAAAAATAATCGTTCTTTTTCGTATAAGGGGTTTATAAACGTATACGAAAAAAATCAATGCTTACCATAATCGATAATCCCTTTTCTCCCGGCAAACCTCGCGGACCTACTGGTCCCGGAGGACCGTCGAAACCACGAGGACCAGCCCCACCAGGAAACCCAGTAAGTCCTGGCTCTCCTTTTGCCCCTTTCTCTCCCGACAAACCTTCCGGACCTGGAATTCCTTGTAAACCAGGCCCACCTTGCAAGCCGATAGGACCTTTTGGACCTGGGTCGCCTGGAAATCCATCGGAACCTCGAGGACCGATTGGGCCAGGAAAACCTCGTGGACCTTTAGGACCTGGTGGTCCCGGCCTTCCCTTGCCACCCTAATAATTATAATGTCTTTCTTAAGCCAAGGTCGACGTCAGCGTACGATACATCATACAATATAATAATATTTTAAAAGTGTTTAAAAAGATAACTTACACCTGGTGGACCAGGTGGTCCTCGCAATCCTGGAACTCCCATAAGTCCATCATGACCGGGTTCTCCTTTTTGTCCTGGTCGACCAGGAAGACCATCCAATCCGTCATAACCTCGATCACCTTTACGACCAGGTGGACCGGGAGGTCCGGAGAAACCATCCCTACCCTACAAATATCGTATTTGGTAAGTTTACCTAGAAAACAAAATAGGAGATTTTTGCAAATAACGATAGGGAAACTTACACGAATACCTGGCGCTCCAGGAAGACCTTTTTCTCCCTTCATACCCAATGCACCAGAAAGACCATGATCTCCGATCATTCCTGGTTCTCCTTTTTGACCATCCAATCCCATGTCGCCCTAAATCATATAAATTCGCATATAATATAGATTCATGTGTTGTATAAAATTAATTGTTGACGAAAATAATTAAAATATAAGACTCAATTACTCTATCTCCTTTTTCTCCTGTTTCACCAGGTGGTCCAGCCATTTCCGAGCCTCCTCCTAACAATGGCACTAGAGGTCCCGACGTGCCAGGAGGACCTTGTTCACCTTTCTGTCCTTTATCTCCTTTTAATCCTTCAAATCCAAGACCCATATTGCCTTTCTCTCCTTTCGGCCCTGGGATACCAGGTGCACCCTATAATCAAATACACACACATACACATACACACACAAACACACTTCTCCATACATTATAAAACTTTTAATACATGTACATGCATAAGGATAAAATGAAAGGATCATTTACCTGTGATCCCCGTTCTCCTTTCGGGCCGGGATAACCTCGCTGTCCTTGCGATCCAGGAGATCCTGGTGGACCTCGTACGCCGTCTATTCCAGGTTCTCCTTTTTGACCAACTGGAAAATTCCCTGCAAAAGCTGGTTGACCCTTTTCTCCTTTAGGACCTCTAGGACCACGAAAACCTCGGGGTCCTATTTCACCAGGTTGACCGTCTTTACCCGGAGCACCCTGCCAATGTTTCAAATAGTATAACTATGCAAATGGATTCTATCGAGAAATGAGGAAATGAGCGATAATGCGAAATTCCGTATGTACATACGTCTGTTCCATTACAACCATCTCTACCAGGAAGTCCAGGAAAGCCAGGTGGTCCTTGAACTCCAGGAATACCGTTTATTCCAGGAAAACCAGGCATACCCATTTTACCCTTTAAAAAGTGAGATTATATATAAATGGTAATGGAAACTGCATTACTTATATTTAATAATGCGCTGACATAAAATATTTAAAAATGATAATTACTCTTTCTCCTTTCGGCCCGCGTGGTCCTTGGGGTCCAGGATCACCTTTTTCTCCTTTCGGACCTAAGAGACCTTCGGATCCAGGAAATCCCTGCTGTCCTTTTGGTCCTTGTGGCCCAACCGTACCAGGTGGACCCTGGACGATCACGAAAACATTATTATTCTTACATAGACTCTAAAACGGTTTATAATCGTTAATCCTTTAAAATTCAACTCACGCGTGAACCTTTCTCAGCAAAGCATTTTGGTATGCAATTTGCCGATCCAGTGCAATTACGAGATCGAGTTGCACCAGGTACAGGGATAGCCGAATAACTGCTTGGATAATTTTCCGATTGTCCAGCGGCTCCGTATCCACCTTGTCCTCTATTGTAACCAATATTGTAACCAGTATTGTAACTAGATTCCTGATCATAAGAAGTGTGCGAACCGTAAGGATCGATAGCAGCTCGATTAACATCATAAGGTCCTCTATCGTTGTCAGTTCTTGGAACTTGGCCTTGACCATAATAATAAGGAAAGCCACGATTACCTTCGTAGCCTCCTACAATATTTATAACGATCGTTTACTACATGATTGCATAAATATACCTATAGTTACTAATTTTTCTCATAAAGAACCTCTATCGTATTTTACCTCCATATTCTGTTTGATTGTGTTCTCTTTGTCCGGGAGGATAACGATATCGATCATCGTTATTTCCTGATCCAGATGACTCTTGACCATTCGTATATCCACCGTATCGTCCGGCTGTCTCTTGATTATATGGATAATTGTTCGAATAATCTCGATGTCCCGGTCCATAAGATCCGCCATCTCTCGATCCTTCAGAATGATATTCTTGTCGATGCTGAGGGTCGTTATTTCCATAATCATATTCGACAAAGTCGTTGCTCGAATTTCCTTCACCGTTCCCAGGTCTATTTTGATTATCGAATTTCCTTTCTGAATATTTCCATGTTTGAGGGGGTGGATATTCGTCATCGGTACCATTTGATCCCCCATCGTTTCGTATATCGACTCGTATATCTCCTCGCGATGCGTCCAAAGGAACGACCGTTTGCGAGTTCCTTGCCCATGTGTAATTATATTCCTAACATTGTAAAAATAATAATTTAAGCTCTTGCACGAGCAAAAAATTCATATTCACGTTATTATTGATGATTTTAAGGTATACCGAAAAGAAAGTTAACGAGTTAAATTTAGTCATCATTCTCCAGGAAAGTTTATTGTCTCGTATTCCTTTTTGTTTCTCTCTCTCTCTTTCTCTCTCCTTCTCTCTCTCTTTTAAATCTCGCAGTGACACCCGCCGACGGGAAGCGCAAAGAGATAATTGCCTCGTTATCGCTCACTAACGACGAACCACCGTTGAAGCTCGCATGCTCTTCGGACCTCGAAACGAATTATGATCACTGAGAGATCATCGTTCATTAACGAATTTTGAAATGAAAATACTATCACTCTTATATTTATTCTTTAAAATAGGGTAAAATATGCAATAAAATATAATGAGTTATATATGATTTACAGGAAATCTGTTGTTTTTATTATTAATTCAAATAACTGGTAAATACTTCTACATTCAAGGATACTTCCTTGAATTACAAATATAATAACAGTAAAGATCAGCGTCAAGTTATATTCTTGTACCAATAATAATAAGAATAAAAATTGAAAAGTGGATATTTTTATGGATTGGTGTCTGAAAATCGGTCGAATTGCGTCAGAGTAAAAAAGAGAACAACTACGTTTACGATCGTTTTGATCAAAATTGCGCGATCCACGCGCGGTCCGAACAATTTCGTTAAACGCATTTAACCTAATTTTCTTATTTCTAGATAAAAGATATCTTTTCGTGACGGTTCAAGAATTGTCCTTTTTATCGCCTATCTCGGTAGCTTTCGTGAAACCGCGATTACGTAATGCAAAGCCAACCAGAGACACGCGTCTATCGCGCCTACCGATCCCTTACCCGCCCCCTCTCGTATCCTCGACCTTCTTCTTCTTCTTCTTCTTCTTCTTCTTCTTCGTCTTTGTTTCTTTTTTCGTTTTCCTTAGTCTTCCCCTTGCCCCACCCCACACATCCCTCACCGTCTTCCACTGCAGCGCGGTATCGCGATTCAACCGTTAACTCGACGCTTCGGAACAACATTGACGTTGTATCGGTGTGCATGTACATACGTATATACTTACGTGGGACGAGGACCACGCATGCTGACTCCTTAACTCGGCATTTTTTCTTATAAATCGTTCGCGCGCACCGCCAGGCAATCACGCCTCGAGATTGCCAGACGAGCCACTCTCGGCCTGCAAACCGGTGCAGCGAAAAACCGGTATCCTCCAGTCGGTTCGTTACCGTGTTACGACATATTTATCGAGCCCTTAAACACGCACCCCACCGAACGTGATGCAAAGTCAACCGAATCGACTATTCTTTGAGTCTCTATAGATTTATCGATGTTGTCAGAAAGAGAGAGAGAGAGAGAGAGAGAGAGAGAGGGAGAAAGAGAAAGGGAGAGAGAGAAAAAAAAAAGAGAGATTCCTTGGGAATACATTGCTTTTGCTAATATATCAAATTAGGAGATTAATTGACCTGGAAATTATATCGACATCGTTAAAGAATTTTCGTAACATATCCATTTGATTACTTGGTGAGAATTAACAATATTTTATATCGTAATAATAAATCGGTAGTAGTATTTTTTTGAAGCAACAATCCAAATTTATTGTAAAATATGTATTAGTATCATTAATTCCGATATAAACCATTGAAAAATTCTGACGTTAGTTATTATCCATGCTGATAATTCAATCTCGAACACGATTATTTCTTTACCGAGCGATTGCATACTACTAGCCTCACTGCTATATTCGAAATCTCCAAGAGGTTTCTTGTTGTTCTTAGAAAGTAGTTAATCTCAATCTTTATGTAGCACGACGGCAAAATTCGATTTCATCGAACGGAGAGCGAAACCAAACGAGAAGCATTTCCGAACTATTTTCAGTAGTGAGTAAGCGGTCTCGCGTGTCGGTGTACATACTAATGTAATAAAATTATGGAGAGCGCGGTTACGGCGTCCCGTGGGCGGACTGGTTCGCATCGTACGACTGCCCCATTTCTGATTTTGCAGCTTTTTGCAGCTGGCATCAGTACCGACGTTACGAATACCTTTCGAATTCAATGAGAAAATTTCCCTGTAAAGGTACCCATTTAATAAACGCTACCTTATATCGAATAAATGTCGGAACGTCAAAGGATTAGATGTAAAGTTAAATCGAAAGTTAAATCGACAATTCGCATTGAGAAGAGAGTGTAAACGTAACTCGCACGTGCGTGCACGTGCGGCCGACGGGGTGCATGAGAGAACGGTCAGTGTAGGCGCGCTCTCGTTAGGTGTTCCTCCAAGTCGATGAATGAAAGAACGAAATTGGGCCCGAAGCAGCGATCTAATGTGGTTCTGCTGCACCTTACGGTAAAGGATATTTATAATGCATTCGCGTTACGTACTTTGATAATCACAATAGGATATTAGGTAGTCCAGTGTATCTGAGTGTGTACGTGCGTATTTTTTGTATATAAAAATATATACATCGTCTACGTACCTCGCTGACGATCCTGGTCAAGCAGACTAGGGATGCGACGAGTCTGTAAAAAGAAGAAGAAAGGATAAGAGGAAAGGATACGTTATATAAGCTACCCCCTGCGGCATGTTAAAGGGCGAAGAGAAGCTGGGTGGGAGCATTTGGGGGAGAATAAAAGCACGAGAAAGAAGAAAGTGGTAAACTCACCGCAATCCCAACCGGGTCATGTCGAGCTCCCTATTCCTGTAGCGGAGCTAGGGAGCCGAGAAGTCAGACGAACAGACACAGGTCAAACGTTAGCGACTCTTGGAACGGATCTCAGTCTCACAAAATATCTCGCGTAACCCGGCACCGAGTGGACGCTCTCTGTGGACCGTCCCATCCAGGGAGGGCTCTGAATGAAGTCGGGTGGAGGGAAAGAAGGTGGAGGCAGAGTGGCGAGCCACGCAAGCTAGAATTCCTCCGCCGAAAGGATCCGCGTGCGCGTACGGCGGAAAGAAAGAGCGCGAAAGAAAGATTGTCGTCCTCGTCGTTGTCCTCTTCCTTCTCCTCTTTCTTCTTCTGGTGGTGGACCACGTCTCCCCGCCTTTGCTCCCTTCTCATGTGTTTATCTCTCTCGTGAGTCTAACCACTCGTGGGAGGGAGAAGGAAGAAGAGAGGAGAGGAGAAGAGTAAGAGAGTCGTGCATCAGCGGGGCTGCCTGCCGCTCCTTCTTCTTGGCCCTCTGTTCTCCGCTTTGGAGCACTCCTCTTCTCCACTCGCTCGCGAGCGGCTACACGGCCAGCTCCGAGCAGGTCGCGCGTCGTTCGACGACTGTTGCGCGGTCGTGGTACTCTCGCGACCGGCGTACACTCGCGTAAGGATACCGGTGCTCTCGAGAGAGCACGCTTTCCCTCCCGCCCTCTCTTCGACGACACGCCGGCTCTGTGTGTGGCGGCTGGAGCGATCAAGCGGACGCCCCGTACGCGCCGAACGACTTGTCCTATCTCTCTCTCTCTCTCTCTCTCTCTCTCTCTCTCTCTTTCTCTCTCTCTTTCTCTCTCTTTCTCTCTTTCTCTCTTTCTCTCTCTGACTCGCGCGCGCGCGCTTTATTTCTTTCTCTACCTCTGAGTGTGGGCCCTTCGAGACTCGTCCGCAACTCGACTCGGCTCCTCTACGCCACGCCACGAAGAGACACCGAATAGACGCGACCCGGACGCCGTCGAACGGATCGCTTGCCTCACGAATTTTCGCGAAAAAGGATCTGGCAGACCACTGAAAAGCAACCGTTACCGCCTCGTCAGGTAGACGAGCGAATATTGAGGAGAGGGAGGTAAGGAGGAGGAGGAGTAGGAGGAGGCCCTCCACGATGCGGCCCTTGGCCGCCAATTTGGATGGGCCTAGCCCTGGCGTATTGCGAATTGCCTACGTCCTTGTCCTACTCGTCGCTGTGAAAATATCTGCGACCAAAGCTACGGTAAGTTAAATCTTCTAGTCCTTATCGATATAATTATATATTCGTGACTATCAATTTGTCACCTTTAAGTTTTCAATGCGCTTATCAAGATAGGGCTGACATTTGCTTGCTTCGCCCGTCTAGATCGATCGACCTAGAGGCAAAAGAAAATATAAACTCCGTGACGGCATGCTCGAAACACGCGAGCTCGCTTATGAATGTGGGTGAACGCTATACCCATTTCTTGCCTTTAACTTTCGACGAGGTTACGACAAAACGTGCGAATTAATCCTGACGTACAGAGTTCATGCTTTTCAATTATCTCGAATAAAAAATACTTCGATGATATAAAATTTCATCCTCTTGATACATCCTAAGATGCCAATCTAAATAGAGAAAAGATCGGTAAAAAAATTCGGTCGTAAAAGATAGTCCGCATCAAAAGATAGACCGAAAGAAAATAAATCTTAGCAAAGATTCCCTTTAAACTACGTTCTACGTTGAAAAGAATATCTATGTTATATAGAATAGGTTGGGCTCCATCGGAAAATGTTGAAAAGTTTCGCTTTTCAAACAGTTTAATCTTTCTATATCATTGAAGTCACTCAGCAGGCAGTTCCGCAGGCGATTTCGACGCCCGATGGTAGGGAACAGTCTTTGTTGTACGAGACGAAAGAGGAAGGCCGACTGAGTTAGGGGAGGTGTAGGACGATCTCTTCGGTTTCGCAAGCCCCAGCCGGAATCATCCTCCGCTATTATGTTATCCACCTTCTTTCGAACCGATGGCCTTACGAATTTTATCTCATACGTGTTCTCATTTTCTTTGTTCGTTTTTTCTTTTTTTCTTTCTTTTTTTCCTTCTTCGTCTTTTTTAGCTAACCATTCAATTCGCATATTTTTGATCGATCAATTCGACTAACTCTATCCGTTGCTATATATTGCTATTATACCCTGGTAAAGTACGTAAATGGTACCGATGTCGATGGAAAACAGAGGTGGAAGAAGCAGCTATTTCGAGCCTTGGTAGCGGACTATAGGACAATAGTATTACTTTCACCGAACTGGAGTTAGCCGAGTTAAAATTACGATGTCAGCCATGATTTTACTAGCACGAAACTCGTTCGACTTGTAAATCGTATAAAAATCGGTATATCGTAAAGCTAACTCGTAAAGTCTAAAAATAATTTTCAAGAAATTCACCAAATATACATACTTCCTTTGCGCAAATGAAAAGAGGAGTATCGAAGCGATAAGAGAATATCGTTATGTGTCTAACGAGTCAAACTCAACGAATGGAGACAACGTGCTAGTGACATCACGCATGAAAATAATTTATTAAGAACGTGAATGAAAGTGTTCGTTGTGGCGACCGACGATGATAAGAGCTAGTCGAGAATCGTCCGAGAATCATCCGAGAATTGTTTAATAGACCAAAGTGTTTATGGATGTCACGATAACCCTTCCCGCGTTTATTTTGTTTGTACGCAAGCGTAAACTCCCCTCAAGTTCGTCGCATCGTTCTTGGTAATGGCTTCATTTTTAAAAATGTTAAATTAAATGAACCACGAGCAAAGTTTATCGCAAATGACTTTTCTATATAATCATCGTTGATTCCCAGAAATTCTAAAGATTGCAAGAAAATAAAAGATAATGTTTCAATTTCATTCAAAAGAACAAGTTTATTTATTAATCATGATTTTAATACTAAAAAGAGATGATGAGTCACCTAAAACATTTATATCTGACGTAAGGTCGATAAGCACGAAAGAAAATAGGTACCGATAACATTCCAAGAATCATTTTCGTTTCGACCGCACAGTTTCCTTCAAATTTTCTTGTCGACAACAGTGCTTACCGATTCTGTACAATCTAACACATACAATGACATCGAGGAATTATTTTTATTTGTCTTCAAAGAAAATACTGATAGAATTCATTCTAGTTATATTATAAACATGATTTCGGTTTCATTACTGTATTGTCGCGGTCCATCAAAAGGAACTTATCGGTCAATTAAGTGCTTAGAGGTCTTTAATAACTCCAACGAGACATGACGATCGTGAACTTTCTTAGGTCAAATTGTTAACTTCTTGACAATGAACATCGAAATAAAATAAATACCGAACTATTAAACGAATATGTGAATATTATAAAAAATTTGCATAGGTGAACACGTCATATTTCCTGACACGTTTCCATTTATAGAGAATATTTAAGGACGAAAGCGATATCTCTTACGAAACGAGTAACCTCGATATAATATTATCGCGTGGAGTTCAAGGGGTTAGCCGCGATGCGTAACGTTCTTTTGAAATCTGAGGAACTTGCGTTGACCAATTCTCATTGGTTTATTACTTGAAAGCATGCTTCGACGAAGGGGCTCGAGTATAAAATTCGTACTTTGGCTAATAATAATATCTAATCACTTGTCTATGTTATATTTTAATATTACTTATACTTTTTCTTTCGATTTAGGTTTTTTAACGCACCTTGATTTGTACAAAACTATGATCTTTCACTATGATAGGAAGCATTGGATCCCTCTAAAATACAAGAGTATCTATTGCCAACTAAAATTAGATTTAGTCTCGTCTTCATATCCGTTTCTATTTCCGCGTGAGCCGATAGTCTTTAGCGATGCAACCAAAGCGAGATATTTTTTCCTTCTTCTTCTCGTTGTTCTCGTCTTCCTCCTCCTTCTCTTCCTTCTTCTCCTCCTTCTTCTCCTCTTCCTTCTCATATGTCGTCGATAAATTAAACCAGGAAGAAGTTCGACTCCTAGTATCATCGCATTTCGCTGCATTCAGAAATACGAGGTCGAACCGTATCGTTGAAAGAATTCGAACGCGTGCATCGTTTAATCTCTTGCTTTTAAGCCAACCTAATCCAATGAAAAATATCAAACTATCTTTTGAATTTTATTCTAAATTTTGCAAAATGAATCGTCTAAAACCCTTCATCCTAATCTACGATCGTAGTTTACCTTGATAAATTTTAATTAAAGGAAGATCTATCATCAAAGAGAAGTCTCTTGAAAAAGCTCAAGATTTGCTTGCAACCGAGAATCGTACTTGACATTTGACCTACAGTAGAAACTTGCCAGTCCGATTAGAATTAAATCAAAAGATTCGGGGTTACGATAGAGTTCAATGCTAAGCTCGCTGAGAAGGATACGCCTATCGATCTTGACCGTAATTCGTCTTTTACTAATAATTTACCCAATGTTTAATGCAATAAACATTTTGCAATACTACAAATTTTTTTTAATTTTTTCTTAGAGATATACATTTTTTTTATCATTTTAATATATTATTTCTCTTTGAAATTCATTTTTAAAACGCTTGACTTTAAACATGGCTTAATTGACAGTATCAACAGCATAAAACAAGTACTATCAATTACGGAAATTGTGCTATAGTCTAAAAATGTAAACTTACGTATATACCATGTTACACAACACTGCCACAATTTTTAATTGACTCCTAATTGAATGATTCTTTTTAGAAATTAGAAGAAAAATATTTTATAATAAATATTATAATTTATGAAATTTAATGAAAGAGAAATCGTGAAACATAGTCGTTTACTAAAAGAGAAGAAATGGAAAGAAGAGGAGGATGAAGTCGAAGGTATGCAGGCAGGCAGACAGTCAGACAGACGGACACACAAAGAGAGAGAAGAGAGAGAAAGAGAGAGAGAGAAAGAGAATTAACTAGAGGGAGAAGCTCACGAATCATGATAGCCAACTCTTCTACCTACGTCCTACGGTATCCATCCGCTATTTCGCTTGGTCAGCGTCATTCCCTTCGACGGTCCCTGAAGACGATCGTTTGTGCCGCATGTTATGCAGATTCTAAAGGAATAGTCTCATATTTTCACTCACTTTCTATATTACATGTAAAAATTTTATTCGCTAAGAAAAAATCTTAAATTTGGAGCACGAAACGACGGAAAAGTTTGAAAAGTTAATGACCGATAAGAAATCAAGTTCCATCGATAGCTATCTTCTACATGCTTTCTCGTTTAACGATTTTTCTAAACCTATCGTGACCCTATTGTTTCTTATCAGTCGTTCTTCCTTATCGGAAATAAAAACAGGTAAACCAAACATCGTCGTAGATTGATCCAGATTCCGAAGAAGTGCAAACTTTTCGCCACAGGAAAGATGATTCTATTATCAGTGATGGTATACTTACTTCACTGACATTTTTTTGGATGTTACAAATTGAATCAGGGATTTGAATATACAAAACATTCGTTTATAGTAGGAAACGCAGCAATATCGTGACACGGCAATATAACGATATCGAAGAAACGATGAAGAGTTTTTTTTTTGTATTCATATATTCTGTTATTCTCGTATGTCCGACTAGTAGTACAATTTATAATATAATTGAGAATAAGAAAAATCTGAGGAGAGATAAGAGAGATAATTAGGTTCGCGAATCATCTTTGAACATATCTGATCTGGATCATATCTTCAACGAACATACACCGGTTCTTTCAAGGAGTTCAATAGCCCCACCCATCGGTAGACCCATGGCTAGAGGAGTGAATATTTTAAGTGATCACGTAAACTTCCTCGGTTCGTGGAAAGCATTCGACACATGGCGGACTTTTCTATCAACGCGATGAACCAAACGAAGGAAGCAAATTCGTTGAAGCAAATTCGAAGAGTTTTTCAGATCAAAAGTAATCTGAAGGAAAGAATTCTGGAACGGATGTTACGGCGCGGCAGATAAGTAAGTGGAAGGCGCCTCCGCGAATCGAGGCATAATTCGCCGCAGATCGCCGGAGTCGACGCGTCGAGTGCTCGCGAAATTATGTCACGCGGCGAATTACCGTTGCGCTTGTTACGTCATCGTAAGGCGCAAGAAAAAAAAGCAACAAGTACCGACGATCTCCTCGATACGCTTTCGAAGATGACCAACGATTTAAGTGGCAAGACGAGGAAAAATATTATATAATGTTCCAACTATCGGTTTTACCTCCAACGATCTATTACTTTTGCCTGATTAATTTATTAGCTCGTAAAATATGACAATATTGTAATAAATCTAATTGTAAGTATTTTTCTGTCGTAAAAGGGAGAATTAATAGAGATTGAAAAGTCGAAGGTCTTCCAGCAAATTTATCCAGCAGATTCGTTGAGAGCGACGAACACGAAACGCTTAGTTGACACAAGCGGAATATTCATCCGCAAGGCAAACGCGTGGAAGCGACTCTCCATTTTCGTTCGCCTCCGACGCTCTGCAAATAGAGCGACGTCCTTCGATGCTCGACTCCTCCTTGCTTTTCTAAAACAAAAAGAGAAAAAAAAAAATGAGAAAAAGGCATTAGACGTTAGCACGTCCGACTATACTCGAACGATACTGACCGTTTTTTTAATCTCCTACAACTTCTCGTTTCATACAAAAAAATAATCATAAGCATAATGTGAATTAATTTAAAGAGCTAATGATGTAATAGATAATAAATGAAAAAGAAAAAAAAAGATTTAATACCCAAAGACAAATATATGTAATTTCTTTCCTCTGATCCGATCGATTTAACAGATACACCGAATGAATTTTTTCCCAAAATGACTTCATCGACCAAACGGAAGACGGCTAATCGTCGTACTAATACCGTAAAAACGGCCTCGCGGACGAACGTTTGACGAGACTAGCCGAGGCCAAGACCGATCTACGCGATGTCGAGTGAGTGCATTTTCGCATCGACCTCGCCATTACCCGTTAGGCATATCCTATGCATAAAGCGATACTCGTTGCCTGTGTCCTTCGTTTGGCTCGTCCTCGTCGTCATCGCTATCATCATCGTCATCGTTATCGTCATCGCACGAGATCGTCTATTTTCTCGCAATGAGTCGCGTCACGTTCAATTCGATACCAACTTGCGGATGTAGCAAATTCTTTCTTTATTCATTTTTTGCCTTTTCCCTTTTATTTCATTCATTTCTTCTTTTTTTTTTTTTATTTATTTATTTATTTCTTTTTTTTCTTTCTTGACATTTTTTCTATACGTCTTCAATTAATAGTAACATAATACGTTTGCATATGAGTATCAAACATATAGACATATATAATAAATCAATTAGCTGATGTCAAATTCTACGTTAAAAGTCGATTAAATGGCAACGCAGACTTTTTAAATTCTAAGACAACTTTACAGAAACGATTGTCTATTGTCGTATATGTCTTTTCAGGTGATTTGCAAAATTTAGAAATGACAGACGTCCTGAATGAAAAAATCTCGTCGAAAAGATTCATCAAACATTGGCAGTTGAGCCTGACACAACTGCGCGCACGCTAGCAAAAGAATTTAATATGTAGAAATCTACAATTCATAATATTTTACACGATGATTTGAACAAACAACGGAGGACATTCTCTTGCATGATGAGAAAGCAAATAGTAATGCTTGTTCGCTCAACATAATAACCTGATTTGACTCCTTGTTGAATAATATTATTATAATGCTGAAGGAGTTTACTTTGAATAAAATGAACAATTTATTGTTAATATAATCAGCGTTTGAATTAATATTAGCCCTACCATGAAAATGCCTATTTTTCTATTTTTTGTTTTATCGTAGGCTTTTGTTCATTGTGCATTTCAGATTTGCAAAGATAACTACAAATGCAATTGTACCGGTATAAAAGGACAATATGGTTTTCCTGGAATACCTGGACAGCAAGGGCTAGAGGGTCTTCCGGGTGAAATCGGACCGGATGGACCTCCTGGACCTAAAGGTGAGAAAGGCGCAGGCGGTGAATATGGCGGTACCGGAGAAAAAGGCTATCGAGTAAGTATTTATGCGACAGCTTACAAATAGTCTCTCTTAGCAACGCTATCTAACATTATGTTACTATAAAATCTTACTTATTTCAAAGATCAAGACTTACGGTCGTAACACTCCCACGCGATTTATGCTTTTCAATGGAAAAATTAATGGAATTCTCTTTCTTCGTTATTCGAAAAGAAATATTATTACTTAGACGAGCGTGTAATATCAGAAATAAAAAGAGTCGTAACGTCAGCGTCTAGAAAGAGAACCGCTTCCAAATGTGGAGAGGCAGAAGCGTTTTACAAGAGCAACTCCCACGACTCCGCCCGCACTTTATCGTCTATACGAGAAAACGAATTCTGCTCGTGTCTTCTCCAGTATTGTTAATTGTATAAAAAATCGATTGATACGCGATTGATCTTATCCATTTTTTCTTTTCTAAAATGTAAACTGTCTCGATCTTAAAAATTAAATTTTTAACGAACATATCGTCATTGAAAGGAGCAAACCTCGTAGTATAAAATCAAATAAAGGAGTGTCTTACTCGTAAAGAGAATTAGGGCATTGATATGAGTAAGAAAGAGAGAGAGAGAGAGAGAGAGAGAGAGAGAGAGAGAGAGATGGGGAGAAGATATAAAGAAAAAGAGTCGTAAAAAATAAAATCGCGCAATGATGCAAATCATAATTTTAAAAGACGCAAACGTCAAAATGATCTGCGTGACAAAACATTGGGCTCACGCGCACGCTCTCGACTTCTTAACGAACTCTCATCGGTTTGCGGAGAAACGAACGAGTTTACGAGGAGGCATATCTCGTTTTATGCGGCGACCGAAAGACACCGGGGTTACGTGCAAGCTGGTGGAGTCTCTTTCGATGACGTCATGCTTCTTAAGAAGATCGAAGCGCGCGCGCGCGCGCGCGCTCACTCAACACAGCAGATGAAAGAAAGAGAGATGGAGAGAGAAAGAGAGAGAGAGAGAGAAAGAAAGAGAGAGAGAGAGTCGCCCACGGCGTTGTTTTATGTTACCCAAAAGCAAGCCGTCGGACCACGTCGGACATTCTCGAGATCTTCACAGAATATCTTCGTGTGCTTCAAAAATTTCTTATGTACGACTAAGGTTGTCGAAAAAAAAAAAAAAAAGAAAAAAGAAAGGAAACATCGAATCCAAATAAGCTTATAATTTTGAAAAACTGTCATATTATATTAATAAAAAATAAATATAAGAAATTCCTTTTGTAGTTAAGGTAGTATATCATGTTTTTATTATTTAAATGTCTTTATCACGGACGGAAACAATCTGTTGAAAAGAGAAAATACTTCGAGACATCTCCCCAACGATGTTCATCTCGATCTCACTCTTAGCATCGAGAATGATTTGCCGCGCGAACGATCCGTCTGTCTGAAATTGCCGTAGGAGTAACGGGAATGGCACAATTCTGCACTTTGGGTTAACGAAACGTAAACGTGGGCGTTTAATGATAAATTGCGGTATCTCGAGTTCCAACGCGTTTGGCATTGATCCCTATCTAACGTAACGATTACCCAGATATTACGCGTGTACCCACGTGCTTGACTGCATTCTCTCTCTCTCTCTCTCTCTCTAGCGCGCGCGCGCGCTCAGACCGGAGTCCCTCTCTCGTACGAGCTAAATCGCTTTCGTACGTAATCTCTTATTATCGAGATCCGAAGGAGCATCTCTAAACGGTTTTAGGAGGCTCAACGATCATAACACCATACTTTCTTCATTATATACTTATTTATATAAGAATATGATTATGTATACGTATAGTATATAAAGTTCCACAGAGAATTAGGTTCAACGAAAGTATCTCGAAAGTGTTTATCTTTCATTGCCGATATTAAATAGATTTCTTTTCGTTCGCACGTACATAAAACCGTGTAACACGAACGGAAAAGAAGGAACGCACGTGGTAGACTGCTGTTTTGATTCGCTTCAAGAAACTAGGCTATCTAAGCGCCGATAAAGAAGTCTCCGTCGACCGATTCGCTGAAAATAACGAGAAGGAGAGCCAACAGACTCCGTATTCGTTTCGTTTTTATTTTCTCTCTTTCAAATTATCTATGCTTTTATATAATAAACAAAACAAATGAAAAAGAATATCTTGAATGCCCATGGAGGTATATAATAGTTTTTTTTTCATAAATAAATTTATATCTCATATAATACGATAAATTATCGCGAAACACGCATTTACCTTTTTATTTGGTACGATTGTTGCTTGACAGTTTTCAATGGATTAGTAGATTTCTCATTTGGTACTATAACGTTCGAGATTGCTGCTACCATTGCCGTTGCTGACAAAACGAACAACGTATTTTGTGATAAGGCTCATCGAACGGATACGCGAGCCAATCCTACGCGTTCTTTGCTCTTCCTATCGCAAATGCGGGGGTGAAGTCACTCTCGTTTCCGTCCTACTATTCACGAAGTCGAGGACGCATTTCTCTCCGAAATGAAAGAATTTATTTTCTTCTCTCTTATCTAAAACGTTTATGTGTACCTACGAATAATAATTACCATTGCTTTCCCTTCCGTTCGTAATATCTTCAAAGTTCATCGTTCGTCTTGGATGATTCCATTGTCTTTATTCTCCATCGTTTCTTCAATGGGGGAAAGTTATTGTGAAAAGAAAAGTTATTTCTGTTCATTTTTTCTTTTTTTTTTTTTTTTTTTAACTACTACAACTTGGACCAAATTTCGATATAATAATTTAAAACTATAATTTTGGAGACCTCAAAAAAAAATATTTCAATTTTTCGAAAGCGTCACCTACAGTAACTTTCTCTCTTAAGAGAACGACTCCAAAGGGCATTAGTAACAATCAAGGATTCGAAAAGGAACGTAGCTTCGAAGCAAGCTATCCTTGTCCTTTGTTAGAATGACGAAAAAGGATGAGAAAAGCATGGCTGCCATCGAAATCAGGTCGCCATGATCTCGGAATCTTGCGTGTATACGAGAAGGAAAGACAGAGAACGAAAGAGACAAAAGATGGAAGTCGCTCGTTGATAACGCACTTCCCATTGACAAGTGTACTGTCTCCGTCTGTCTCTGTTTCTCTCACTCCTTTTGCATCCCGACGTTCCCAAGCCGGACGTCGAATGATCTCATATCCAGATATTCGTTGATGTATACTCTTCCTCCTCCTCTTCGAATCCCCATCAACCATGTCCTTTTTGCGATTCATCATTGTATCCTCTGTGACGATTATAGTACCGCCCTCTTTTTTTTCTTTTTTCTTTTTTTTTTTGATTATGCTGTTCCAAGGTTGTATACACTATTTCCCTTGTTCATTTATACGAAAAAAAAAATATATTCTTCCTTTTGTAAAGGTTTTTTCCATCGCATATTGAAGAAAAAAAACTGTTATCGTCATATTGATAATAATGTCGCGTTG
Source organism: Vespa velutina (assembly GCF_912470025.1). NCBI lineage: Eukaryota > Metazoa > Arthropoda > Insecta > Hymenoptera > Vespidae > Vespa > Vespa velutina. The sequence goes on from NC_062206.1 coordinate 3,572,579, forward strand.
TGAATAATGGTAGCGGCAATAAGAGACCATTTATGGGTATGTTTTAATACCAGGCTCCGATTGGACCTTTCCTTTTCGTGCATACGAAAGTGGGTCCATCGATGAAGAAACTTTAAATGGAAGTGTGTCAATTTCGTATGGAGTATGCCCGTAAAAGACATACGAAAGAGCCTTTAGAGCAATGCGCTCATCGTCTCGTGCTTCGAAAACGCATACATATTACATTATCCTTGTAACGTAATACTTTATGATCAATGATTAAAATTTCGATTAAAACTTCATTCTTTTTTTTTTCTTTTTCTTTAGGGCGAATCTGGTATACGAGGATTCACTGGATCTCCTGGACTTTCCGTATGTATGATAATACTTATAATATAGATACGCCTAATTTCTAAATGAATTGCAAAGTTTTACTTGAAACGATGCACTTGATAATTTCCCACAGGGTAACACTGGAGTTCCTGGTGTTATGGGACCAGACGGTCTTGATGGATGCAACGGCACAGATGGTCGTGCCGGTGCACCAGGTATGCCTGGAGTTTATGGTGAACGAGGAGGAGAAGGAGAAGTGGGAGATTATGGTCCTCCTGGTGAACCTGGCGAAGGTGGAATCAATTCGGTCGGTGTAAAGGGAGACCAAGGTGATTCTGGTAACAATGGACCACAGGTAAATAGCGTGTAATTTAGATACGTTTTTATACGTGTTGATGAATGTCGTTTAAAATTTAGATCTTCTTCGAAAGAATATAAGTATATTTTTTAATATTTCGCTATATAATTATTAATATTTCTAATTTAGCAAACTATAGACATTCACAGTACGAATAATTTCGTACAACTGATAGTAATAAGACATTTTCTTGTTTACTTGCTCGCTTCAAATGTGCTGCTACGTACTGTTTACCGTCGTAGAGTTTACCGTCAAATAACAACTTTAGCCAAGATGTATTCTATATCAAATTGTAATTTAAAGTGTACACTATATATAAAATATTAGATTCTTTTATAAAGTATTAGATTTATTTTATTTTCTAAAAATATATATCTTATGTACAGTAATATGGAGAATTAAATTAATAGTTATTTTATACCTTATTCCAAGATAAACGTTATATGAAAACAATTTTTTCTCATCCAGGGTTATCCAGGATCGTACGGCATTCCAGGAGATATGGGTTATCCAGGAGAGACCGGTGACTTTGTAAGTATTTTCTAATCATATACGATAATAACTGACAATTATGTATGATTCAATTTGAATAGAAAAAAATGAACGATCGAACGATAGCATTTTACAAAATCGAATACAATTTTACCAAACTATAAACGATGAGACAATTATTATCGTTAGGCGAAGGGCGATCATCTCTCGTCTATTATGATAAAAAAGATCCATCGTCGTCCAGGAAAAAGAAATTAGTTCAACCAGACGACGAGTAAGAAGCAACTTTTAATCGCTCTTGCTAAAGAGCGTGTGTACTGAAATTCAAAGCGATGATACTCAATCTGCTGACACAACTATTACAGATAGCACGAATCATCTTTCTCGAGAGAAGATTTAAAAAAATAACGAATAATAATAAACGACTAATCACTTTTTCAATAAAACATCTCAATTTTGATAAACTTGTTACTATTCGCGTAGAAAAAGTTTGTTCGAAATCGTCAAAAGAATCTGTATTAAATGGAAACTATGTTAAACATCCTTATTGTTTATTATTAATAGAATTGTACACTTCTCTTTTAATATTTAATTTTAGGGCTATCCAGGTGGTCCAGGTCTACCAGGTATGGGAGGTGATCGTGGAGAGGCCGTTTATGGTGTAAAAGGAGTGCCTGGTGAACAAGGTGATAGGGGTGAACCAGGTTCGAGTAATGAACAGTACAAAAAAAAAGTGAATTCTAGCCACGTGAAAGGTGTTAAAGGTTGGAAAGGACAACGAGGAGATCGTGGATATCGCGGACGCAAAGGAGAAGTAGGGGCAAAAGGACCGCAGGTATGAAAAAATAATGACTAAGATCAATGAGTATAAGACAGTATGAATATCAGTGAAAAACATTAGCCAATAGGATTTAATTTCTCTTATCCATAGGGTCGACCAGGTTTCGCTGGAATAAAAGGTATAAAAGGCGAACGAGGGGATGACGGTCCAAGAGGAAAACAAGGTTTCGAAGGACCAGCCGGACCTGCCGGAAATAAAGGAGAAAAAGGGGCACCGGGTTATGCGGGACAACCTGGAACGGACGGTCCCGATGTATGGCTTCATTCAAAACTGTCTTATTGTATCGATTATTTCCATAAACTTTCTTTACGATTTCTTTTCAGGGAGAATCTGGTGAAATTGGTAATCAAGGTCCTCCAGGAAAACAAGGAGCTGCTGGTGAACCAGGAACATATATACCTGAACTCGACGAAATAATCGCTGGAAGTATTGGAATTCAGGGAGATCTTGGTTAGTTTTATAAGATAAAATCAATTAAATGTTGCAATTTGTTGAAGATTAAACCCGGTTCGTTTCGCTTTCGAAATAGGACCACCCGGTGATCCTGGTGAATCAGGAACTCCTGGACTTCCTGGAAAAGTTGGATACATCGGTTCTCCAGGACCTCCAGGACCTTCTGGACCACCTGGTGAACCAGGACAGAAAGGTTCTTCCATCAAAGGAGAACAAGGAGATGACGGTGCGACGATCTTTTAGACATCTATAAGTCTTACGTAAAGCTAAAAATATATACGGCGTATAATAAATCATTATTTTCATATTTTACAGGACTTCCTGGTACGATCGGACCACAAGGACAATCCGGTCTTCCCGGTCAATCTGGATTCATTGGTGCGAAAGGATTTCCAGGTGTAACGATTATAGGTCCATCAGGTCCTGATGGTAAATCAGGGTTATCAGGACTAACTGGTCCACCCGGAGATCGTGGTGATCCTGGACCACCTGGTAATGAAAACTTTCTTCAAGGAATTAAATATTATTAAAAGATATTATAGGATTAATATCTTTTGTTAACGTTTGTGATTTTATTCTTTTAGGAGAGAAAGGCTTTCCTGGAAAAGGAGTTCAAATCAGAGGTCCACCCGGAGAACACGGTTTACCGGGATCTCCAGGAATGCCTGGTCCAGATGGATGGCCAGGTAGACCTGGTCCTAAAGGCGTTAAGGGTTTCCGTGGAGATGATTGTGGTATATGTACGCCAGGTAAGTAAAGGAAAGACGAGTAGATAGATACACGCACATACGTAATTTTATATAAAATTATTTAAGTCAAATTTAATATTATATCACTAAAGCTCCATTATACATTTTTATAGGATTACCCGGTGGAAAAGGTGAACGCGGTGATTCTGGTGTGAGCGGATATCCAGGAACTCCTGGATTTCCTGGATTACCCGGGTCTCGTGGATTTAAAGGTAAACAAGGTAAAGCTGGCCCAATAGGGCCACGAGGATTAGAGGGGGACAGTGGAAGGCCAGGTATTGCAGGACCGCAAGGTCCTAAAGGAGAACCAGGAAAGGTCTTCTTACCGCCGGAAGAGCATCATATCAGTCCACCCGGGGATATTGGTGATATGGGACTCCCTGGGCCGGAAGGTATTATGGGACCGTGGGGTAAAGTTGGCCAAATTGGAGATACAGGAGCACCTGGACCAAAAGGAGAAAAGGTTAGTAATCGCCTTTTACATTATTAATTATATAACATTGTTAATTATATAACGTTATTATATAACGCTATTAATTATATTACCAATAGGGCGATCACGGTGCTCCCGGATTTCCTGGTCGTAATGGAACACATGGATGGGATGGTATACCTGGTGAAAAAGGTGAACCGGCATCCGTACCAATAACATTTTTACGTGGTGATCCAGGATATGATGGCATGTTGGGTGTAAAAGGTATTAAAGGAGAATCTGGTAAAAAGGGAGAGCCTGGAGATGCTTCACAGTTTTCGATCGAGAAACAGGGAGACAAAGGATATAAAGGCGAACGTGGTGCTCCTGGTTAGTCAAAATTACAGTGTTTTTCTTATTTGTAAAAGTTACCATATCCCTCGAAAATTTAATATTTATAAAATAATGTTTGCAGGTGAAACTGGCTTCAAAGGTTATCAAGGACAAAGTGGCGATGAAGGTTACCCTGGCCTACCAGGGCCTGTAGGATCTCCTGGTTTATCGCTTCAAGGACCAATAGGTTTGAAAGGATATCCAGGAATGCCAGGACTTCAAGGACCCCGTGGCCCCGCTGGCACTCCTGGATCTCAAGGACCAGTCGGTTTTGCTGTAAGTTGAAATCTATTATCAAAAAAAAAATATATCAAAAAAATAACATATTATATCATGATATCTCATCAATTCAATTACGTATAATAATAGATACATAATTTAGGGTCGTCCTGGCAATAAAGGAGATCGTGGTGATCCTGGCACGAATATTTTTTACGGTGAAATAGGTGAACCCGGTCCGTACGGAGATAAAGGTGAAATTGGAGATCCTGGACCACAAGGTTTCCGTGGCCGACCAGGGATAGATGGATCGAAAGGTATGAAAGGTGGAAAAGGAGCTCCTGGTTTCGAAGGTTTGCCTGGTCTTCAGGTTAGTGGTTTATTAAAGATTCTAGATATCTTTTTACTAAATATATTACTATTGTTATTATTATTATCACTATAGGGCGGTAAAGGTCAACGAGGATATACTGCACAAGGCAAAAGAGGTTTTCCAGGAATTACAGGACAACCTGGAATGCCTGGAAGAATAGGTGATGTAGGAATTCGTGGTAAGTTTAAAAAAAGGAATTGTATAAAATTAAACAGAGATAAGATCGTAAAAATATGAGGTTGAATAGCACACGAATAAGAAATAAAAATAACTTGGACACATTTACGTACTATCAATGATTTCAGGACCCGATGGTCTGTCAGGATTCGACGGCATGAAAGGATTAAAAGGAGAAATTGGTTTCGTTGGACGCCGTGGCGACGATGGAGACAGCGGTCCTCAGGGTTTCCATGGTTTAGATGGAAGTATAGGTTTACCTGGCCGTCCAGGTGCGGAAGGTGATGTTGGGGACATTGGTGATCCTGGACCACCTGGTTGGCTTGGTCTCGATGGAATCGATGGTGCACTAGGTGCAAAAGGAGAAAAAGGAAATATAGGTATCACTGGTAAACCGGGTTATCCTGGCCCAGTAGGTCTCAAAGGTATCGAAGGAGATGTTGGACCGGACGGAGTACCTGGTCTATCAGGAGACAATTCGTTCAGTGGTCCACAAGGTGATATGGGAGATCCCGGCTTCACCGGAGAGATGGGGCCTGCAGGACGCTCTGGATTTGATGGTCGACCTGGTTTATCAGGAGAACCTGGTTTAGCTACGGATGGATTAAATGGTTTAACCGGAGAAAAAGGAGAACCAGGATTCAATGGATTTAATGGACCACCTGGCCCAAAAGTAATAATTATAAAAGAAATAATAATGTTAATAAAATTCGGCTCGTAAACGGATATAATTGAAATACTTTTATTGTATTTAGGGAGAAATAGGTGACATGGGACCGGATGGATTTAAGGGAGAAAGGGGAGACCAAGGTTTTAAGGGACCACTCGGTTATCCTGGTATTCATGGTAGATACGGGGATAAAGGTCAACGTGGTCTAATAGGACCACCTGGTTTCGATGGTCTAGATGGAAAACAAGGTCCCGATGGTGATCCTGGTATAATGGGTCGCCCAGGTATAATTGACAATATCTAATTGAAAGCCAAATCTTCAATTATATACAAACTTTATCGCTATATATATGTTTCTACAATTATAAATTATTTAAATTTTGTTTAAGGTATGCCTGGAGATGATGGCTTGCAAGGTTACCCAGGTATTATAGGTGCACCAGGTGGCAAAGGTCAAGTAGGAGAACCTGGAATGCCATCGTATGCGATAGCAGAAATAGGTGATCAAGGAAATCCAGGATTAAATGGCTTAACAGGCCAGAAAGGAGAACCAGGTGCTCAAGGATATCTCGGAATACCGGGTCGTAAAGTTAGTTTACTTGTACCGAACTTCTTGTTCTTTAAGAAAATGAATAATAAAAGAAAAAAAATATGTAGGGCCAACAAGGTGATATAGGATATCCAGGACAAGATGGTTTCCCAGGTTTCCCAGGACTAAAAGGAATAGTAGGCGATCAAGGTTTTGCTGGTCTCGACGGTAATGTATTAAAAAAATATTACTCATTTAGATCGTTGAACATAAATGTGAATTATTTTCTTACTTCGATAGGTTTAACTGAGAACTCAGCCGAGCATGGTGAAACAGGACGTGCTGGTCTTGATGGAATGCCTGGAATTCCTGGTCGGCCAGGACAAAAAGGTGCTCCTGGGGAATATGGGCTAAACGGTCCTAAAGGAATTCGTGGAGACGTCGGATATTCGCTTCATGGGCCTAAGGGAATAATGGGAAATCAAGGTAAATATCGTCGTATACATACATTTTCGTAATATCGAAGGACTGAAAGTAGATAGATTTTGACGATTACACGAATTATTAGTCGAGTTATTATTTAATAAATCTTTTTATTAACGAATCATAATGTGCAGGTCACACAGGATACGTAGGTTTCCCTGGTTCACCCGGTTCCCAGGGATTATCTGGTTTCCCAGGTATATCTGGTCCCAAGGGTTACGTCGGTGAACCAGGTATATCTGCTAGTAGTGCAAAGGGTGAAAAAGGTGAACCTGGTTGGAGAGGATTGGACGGTCAATCAGGACCGAAAGGACCAAGAGGCGATTCAGGGTTATCCGGTTTCCAAGGCTTGCCTGGAGCTAAAGGAGAAAGAGGAGATGATGGTGAACCAGGATTACCAGGATTGCCTGGTCCTCCAGGACCACAGGTTATTTCTTAAAAACAATTTTCTCCTTTACAAACAAATACTTAAGTTTTTGGTAACTTATGGAATCTTTATTTTAATAGGGTCCGAAAGGAGATCGGGGTATAAATCCATTTTCAACTTTCTCTGGACGTGGGCCACCCGGAGATGTAGGACCTCCAGGATTGCCGGGTAATATAGTAGAAACTAATGTAAAATTGTATAAAAATAATAGATACTTCAAAACCAAATCCCATAACAATTTTATTAATTTTTATAGGCTTCCCCGGATCCCGAGGTCCAATAGGCGAACCAGGTAAAGACGGATTCCCTGGTCGAGAAGGAGAACGCGGTATGATCGGATTACCTGGACCACAAGGGCCTGATGGTAAAGAAGGTCCAATTGGTTATCCTGGCTCGCCTGGCACGGTTGGTAGGCAAGGTCTTACTGGTAAGTTTTTACATTAACCAATTACATTAGTAATTAATTACTATATTGGACTAAATCGAAAGATGTAGTTTCATTAAATTCGGATAAATGAGCACAGATAATATACCACTAAATATTTTTATAGGAAATGCCGGTCTCCCAGGCATACCAGCAACAGCACCTCCTGGTCCCAGTAACAGAGGATTCCACTTTGCTAAACATTCTCAATCCGAAATGATTCCACTTTGTCCAAAGAATACAGTAAAATTATGGGATGGATTCTCTTTACTTCATATTATGGGCAATGGCCGAGCTTACGCACAAGATCTTGGTAAGTATAGTCGATATATATTTGCTCGTTACTTCATCTCGAATAACAAATTAGAATAAAATTGGAACGAAAAGAACGACACGTTTATCTACACATTTTCGATGTATTATAATTATAGGTACTGCAGGAAGTTGTATCAGAAAATTTTCAACGATGCCTTTCATGTTTTGTAACATGAACAATGTTTGCGATTATGCCAATCGTAACGATTATAGTTATTGGCTCAGTACCACCGAACCCATGCCAATGATGATGACACCTATACCAGCTCCGGAAGTCGGTAGATACATATCGAGATGTTCAGTTTGCGAGGCTCCAACGAGGATCATTGCTGTACATAGTCAATCTATGGATATACCAGAGTGCCCTGGTGGTTGGGAAGAATTATGGATTGGATACAGTTTTCTTATGGTAATGCCATAACGATAAAATCAATCAACAAAAAATCAATGAAAACTCGCTCGTTATCGATCGAACGACAACGTTAATGTTACAGCACAGGGACGCTGGAGCAGACGGTGGTGGTCAGTCATTGATCTCGCCAGGATCATGTTTAGAAGAATTTCGTGCTAGACCATTTATCGAGTGCCGCGGCTTAGGTACCTGCAATTACTTCTCCACGGCGACTTCCTACTGGTTGGCGACTATTAAAGACTACGAAATGTTCCGAAAGCCTTTGCAGCAAACACTAAAAACCGATCATACGTCGAGAGTCAGTCGTTGTGCCGTCTGCCTTCGACGTCGTATTACCGAAGATCGGTTTGTCAGACCAGAAGTAGGTAACATACACCTTAGGCCGAAAAATTATCCACAGTCACGTTACCCTTCGGATTATTCACGGCAGAGAGTACCATTTGGTAGAAGTAAAAATCCAAATAGACATGTACCATATCACTATCGAAAAAGAGGTCGCCTTCGTAAAGTCGAACGAACCGAGGTACCGAACCTCTAGACGAGTTTCCAAATTACGAATAAAAAAGTGATACGTAGGACTCGTTCGATGAACCCCACCCCTCTATGTGTACATATAAATAAATACATATGTATATGAACTCTATTCTTTTACGGCTATTGCGAAATTACACGAGGCTACTCGTTTAACTTTTGCCAATCGCATGATAACCAGATGCGAAACATTATGCCAAATAAAAAGAACAGCGTACGTTCCTTCGAAAACTGACAGAATGAATATCAATTTTATATCGCGATATTCAAGAATATAATAAATTAATTAAATTAACGTTCATCTATATTATTACATTCGTTATTATAGAGCTTTTCACGTGTATCGCATAAAATAAAAATATTTTCTATAAGCTACTTTTTTGCATTCCTTTGATTCCTCCAAATAACGATACATATCCATTATTCTTCATATAGATTTCATTCTGTAAAAGACATTTAACCAAATTTTCTCCAATAAAAAAAATATTAAAAGAGAAAAAAATAACAAATTCGCTTTTAAATGATGAAAATGATATCACGTGATCTGCGTTGACTAGTATTATCATTTCGACATATGGAAATTTCTTTTGTCCGAATGTGGAAGCATAAATATTAAGTTTATCGAAAAGTTCTGTGTAAAAATCTTTTTTTTTTTTTTTGATTATTAAAAATGAATGTTTCTTAACGAAAGAAAAATTATCAAAAACGAAAGGACAAAACTTGTCGATAAACTTGATAAAAGATTCGATCCCAAAATAAATGATAAACGATAAAATCGGTATTATATTTATATTTATAAAATTATTCATCATTAGAAAGCACATATGATCTATCTATATGACGTAATTCGCTACATACATGCGCGTACGAGCGCGCGAATTTTACGACACTCACGCGCACCGGACGCGCCCATACATTCGCCTCTCATCTGCAAACACACGTAAGAGGAGACACACGCGCGGCTATACACACTCACGTACGTACGTACGTATTTATATGTACGTATTTATATAAATTTATACGTACGTATACGTACATATGTGTAAAGATGAGTATATGTCTCTTTCTCGCTCGTTCGCTCTCTCTTTCTCTCTCTCTTTCTCTCTCTCTCTCTCACACTCTCTCTCTCTCTCTCTCTCTCTTTCTCTCTCTCTCTCACTCGCTCGCTCGATCTCGTTTTTTTCTCCCACTCTTTTTTCTTTTTCTATGTATGTACGTGTACATATTCAGAGTACCTCACGAATGTGTTTTACAGAGATTATAACTTTGTAACTGTTTCGATTGGAAGAAAATGCAACGGAGAACGACGCTGAATGTTCATCGTATAGCTCGAATAAAATTATTCTAAGCGCAATTTGTTTGATTAATACATTATCCATATAACGCCGATGAAAAATTTTTAATTACATTCATATTAAAAGCAAAACAAGCTTGAAATGTCTAAGATCGTGTATACGAGAGATGATATACATATAATATATTTATATATATAATATACATATATATATATATATATATATATATATATATATATATATATATAAGAGAAAAGAAAAAAAATAGAATCAACAATTGTATATATTTTTCATTTTGAACTCGCGTATTTTTAAATCACTTTAAACATTTGCACATAACGCCTTAAGTTCTGAAGCAATTCGTAGCTTTTCTAAATTCGATTTTGCCTTTTTTTTTAGCAGTATATTACTTCTTTCTTTCATAAAAATAACACGAACTGTAACAATACAAATTTATAATCGAGATTTTTTTCGTAATCTTAAGAAACATTAAACGATATAATAATAATTCGTGAAAATACCACAGCATAAAAAATTGGAAGTTATAAATAACTTTTCGTAATATAAAAAAAGAAAAAAAAAAGAAAAAAAATACAACAAATTTAAATATATCTCAAAGTTTCTACGATTATCGAAAATGTAAACGATAAAACATAATATTTAGAAGGCATGCCATGCATGCTCTCTTTTTCCAACATATTTCATTAAATTATATCATACTTCAAAAGCAATCGATACATTTCAATTTTTGTTTTCGATATATATTTCTACCAAACATAATTTCTAATCTTTAATATCTATTATACCGATGCATATTTCACAATATATACGCTTCGTCGCAATTTCTTCCAAATCTAGTAAATGGTGAACTTCCTGAAAAAATAAGACACTTGCGTGAGATTTCTTTCATATGTATGTATATGTATATACACACTTCACGTGTGTGTACACATATAGTATTGTAATTAGAAGTTTTCTCATTTATATAACAACAGATGTCATTTAGAAGTAATTCAGTGTGCATCTAAGATCCAAAAGAGAATTACCGAGCTATGCAAAATAGAAGATTGATTTCATTTCTTCACACGTATACATATATAAATATACGTAAGTTTATATAGTAATTATATATAAATAATCTATCGAGCAATTACTTATATATAACACGTATATAAATTAATATACATATATATACATATACATTCATACAATATATTTATATTGATATAAAGGTACTCTTACTATCAAATAGAAATACGCATACGCCAAGTGTTCAATAATATCAATATTAATAAAATAATATTAATAATAATAATAATAATAATAATAATAATAATAATAATAATAATAATAATAAAAATAATAATAATAAAAATAATAATAATAATAATAATAATATTAATAATATAATAATAATAATAATAATAATAATAATAATAATAATAATAATAATAATAATAATAATAATAATAAACCTTAATCTTATAATAATATAGTAATTGCAACAATAATATTGGTAATAGTGATAATGATGATGTCAATAATATTAATAAAATAAAATAAAATAATAATAGTTATAATCATATTAACAACAACAAGTATTCTTTGTCACATTTTGGTTGCAGATTCTTACAATCACAAATATATTATTCATAATGTAATAGTCAAAAAGATGTTAAATTAAGAGAATACATGATAGTGCTCTATTCTTCTGTGTACAATAATTAAACCTATAAATAGTTTTATGTTCAACAGCCAGTGGTATAGTAAAGTATACCTTTGAGGTACCTACGTAGTTTTCTTTTCTTTCAGCGATATCAAATAAAATATCGACGAAGAACACGTGCGCCATTAATTCGGGGAGTTAAACGTGAATTCACCGCCGATATTATATATTTTATACATCTAATATCGCTCGAAGAAGCTGGGACGCCCCGAGAAAGGTTATCTATATGTGAACGTGTGTTTTGTGTATGTATCTCTGTCTCTGTATTGTGTATAACGTGTTTTATATATATATATATATATATATATATATATATATATATGTGTATATATAATATATATATATATAATGAAATATATATATATTTATAAATATATATATATATATATATATATATATATATATATATATATATATATATATAATAATGAATTATTGTAGCATGGCGACGTGCAATTCTATCGTAATTCCTTTCCTTTCGTTACAACAGATAGAGTAAATTAAATCTAATTAACGCTCCTCGTTCATTCCTATGTCCATCATACAGCCTCATCATCTTTTTTCTCTCTTTCTTGATTTGCCCATTTAAATATATTTTTTGTGTGTAAAATAAAATACAACACAATATCGTATTAAATAAATGGTCCAAGCAATGACAGCCGTAACACGTACGCACTCACTCACATCAATATCAACGAAAGTCTCGACACAGCCAAACATAGAAACGAAAACTTTTGGTCCTTCGAGTTCGGATAAAACGACAGATGCTGTTTTTGCAAGAAAAAAAGCTCCTTTTCCGTCACGGATTATCACGATGAACGAAAAGGTTCTAGAGAGCGCCGCGCACTAGAGCTTTGCATTGTATTTGGTGATACGTATCTGAATACTGACTTCGTATGTTAACGTTTACATATAATACAATAGTACCCATTACGTATAGCGCATATAATGCATCTTTGACAGCAGCCTTTCTTTTCAGGCTTCAATTTTCTTATTCTCCTCTTCCTTTTTATTTATTTTTTTTTTCTTGCCTTTTCAAACGTATATCACACATAATCCTTTACCGTCCAACAGTGTAACCCGCAGTCACTCGGACAGCAGCTTCTGTAGCAACGATGATTTGGGATCACCTCGGACCGCTTCCTCCATAGTAGTCTAAAATAAAAAAATAAAAAATAAAAAAAAAGGATTATGTTCAGTAATGATAAGAATGAACACGTTTTTTTTCGATCTGCGTTCTTTGTTCCAACAGAGAAAGAGAAAGAGAGAAAGATAGCCAAGAACAACGAAGTTGCTACTATCAAATGACACAAAATTAAAATCTAATAATTAGCTAATTGTTTAAAACTCTCCTATAAGCCTCTACGAATTAATGAGAAGAAAGAACAAAATAAATATTTAAACAAGAGGAATTTTCTATGCATTTATTAAAAGCAACGACTTCACTACGCGAAGCAGGAATTATTTCGACCTATCGTAAACGATTTTTGTAGATATTAAATATAGTTTTATATCGTCTCGCTGTACTAATGCAAATCTACTATTGTGTGACACGTCATCATGCAATGAGAACGCCTACTCCATAGACAAATTTTAGATTTATTTATAAATCATTTAAATAAGTTTCCTGTGAAAAAGCATTACGATACGATATATCGGCAGTGTAATTACTCTAATTGCGGTAAAGCTTACAAAATCATCACTTTGTGATGAACGAAACATAAACTCGATCCTTGTGTAAACGTCACACAGCACATTCGCATAACGCCAATAGATAAGAAGATATTCGACCTTACGAAAAGAAAAAAAGAGAAAGACAGTGAGAGGGTCGTACAATCGACCATTAATCCTCTTTCTCTTTCTTTCTCACATTTCCTTTCTTTCTCTCTCCTTTTTCAATTAGAAAACCATCATTTAATCATAATAAAATTACAAAGGAATGCAAAAATAGATCTACGTATAATTTCATAATTAACATTAAGTATTAAACTCAATGGATATATTAATTGAAACAAATTTTAAATTACAACGAAATGAAACTAGTATAGCGATAAATTAAAGAAGAATAGAATAACATGCGATAGTAAAAGATACAAAGAGTAGAGTAGAGAAAGAGAAAGAAAGAGAGAGAAATAGAAAGAGAAAGAGAGAGAGAGAGAGAGAAAGAAAAAGAGAAAGAGAAAAAAAGAGAGAGAGAAAGAGATAGGGAAAACAGAGAGAGAAAGAGATAGGGAAAAAAGAGAGAGAGAAAGAGAGAGAGAGAGAGAGAGAGAGAGATCTACCTTTTCTCTAGTATGTAATAACGCTTAGTGCGAAAAATTAGAAATCGTTAATGAATAATATATCGTGCAGCGAATACAGTTTGAAGCAAAGCATAAAGAGGGTAGACATAGCATAAATAAGAATCAAAGTACGTAAGAGTAATTGTCGGAAGGGTCTTACCCTGGAGGATGAGGGGGCACTTCCGGTACTCCCAATGGCCCAGCTCTTGGCAGGGCCATCATTAACCACAGTCTCACCTAGTTGGGACATTGTAACAGCACGCGTTACCAGAGTTACTTCAATTGCAATATTATGCCTTTCTAAGAAAAAATCTATCTCACAAGAATATTTTTTTGTCCTTTTCTGATTTTTTTTTTTTTTTTTTTTTTTTTTTTTTTTTTTTTTTTTTTTTTTTTATATATATATATGACGCGTTCATAAATCTGATTCGATGATCAAAATATTTAACAAGGAAATCTAACGAATGTGTTACTTGTGTCTACATGTATGTTGGTTTGAAATAAATATATTAAATTTTGAGATAATGTTTAGTCTAATGCTGTCAATGTCCATAACGTCAATATCAATTTATATATATATATATATATATATATATATATATATATATGTGTGTGTGTGTGTGTGTGTGTGTGTGTGTGTGTGTGTGTGTGTGTGTGTGTGTGTGTGTGTGTGTGTGTGTGTGTGTGTGTGTGTGTGTGTGTGTGTGTGTGTGTGTGTGTGTGCGCGCGCGCGTGGATTTTTTATATATATGCATAATCGTAATCCGTACGATACCATAAAAGTACTGATTGTGAATTTATTTAATTACTTGCTAACTATCTGCATGCATAAAATGACGTACGTTTGATGTAAAAAAAAAAAAAAAAAAAAAAAAAAAAACAGATTAACGTTTTTTGAGATTTCTATTTCTTCAAATTTCGATCAAAGCATTCTTTATACCTTTCCTGAATATAGAATAAGATTCTGTTCTTTATGCTTACAACTGCCTGTAATACTTTTTCACAGTACTTAAAATGAACAATAAATTCGTCATAAGGTAAAAAATGTCAGTCGTATTAATTATACTAATAAAAATATATGTGTATATTTGCATTGCTATTTTTTGTTGAAAAAATAGAACACACAGAATCAATTAATCTTCTTACAAGCCATCATGAATTTATTTGATTTGTTTATTATTCCTAACACGCAACATTTACAAAATCACTTCCACCCTAAACCATAATTTTGAGAAACAAAAAGATCGTCGCAGTATCAACGATCAAAAAGTTCCTAATGAGAATAAAAAATTAAAAAATAAAAAAATAAAAAGAAAAAAGAAAAAGAAAAGAAAAACCATAAGAAAATGAAACGACGTGTCTTCCGAAGAAGTATTTCTGAAACCTATTGAGATCGTACCATCCAACGAATATGAAATCAAATCAAATCGACATATAATAAAGTCACAATAAGAAAATTTATTATTAACGTTTATACCTGCAGTGGACATTTCGAATGTCAAACCAAGTGCTTCCAAATCGTCCTGAGAAACTTGACCAGAAAGATTGTTAGGTATACTGTTGGGTACCCTTTGTTGTTGTTGCTGTTGTTGCGTCCTCGCTCCAACTATAGCTCTTAATTCTTGCCGAACGAATTCTGACGTCATACTTCCAGTGGTACTTGCGTTACCTACGACAAAATCAATCAGTTTCATCACTTTCACATTGATTAACGTCAAATAAGAAAGACAATTTCTCTCTTTTTCGTTCATTTTACCATTAGAACGATCGGGTTCTATTAAAAGGGGGAAAAACAAAACATGGAATAGAAAGAATATTATTAATATGTGCATGTCAATTACGTTGTATCTTAATTACCCTCATACCTTTCTTCAAAATAACGAAATATAATGTAAAGGATCGTGCAGAGATTGTCTTACAATGGCTATATCGTAAATATAAAAAATTCTCCTGTAAATCGATCGAGGGACAGGGTATTGTTTCTTTTTTATTACACAACGGGATATTTACATTTTGTTAACATCCATGACATTGATCCTACTTTCTTTTCTTCCTTTTTCCATAAAAATTTCTTCTATTCTTTCAGAGTTTGATTTCAATTTTTTTGTTTTGTTGAAACATGTGTTGAACAACTGTCACAACTGTTTAAAACTAATTTCTTAAATCGAGAACCCAAAAACAAAAATTCAGAGTTCAATAAGATTCAATTTCTAACACGAACTATACCAGTAAGTATTTAGAGCATCGAAAAGAATATTAAATTTGATTGTTTATGAAACGTTCATATTCTCTAATATATATATATATATATATATATATATATATATATATATATATATATATATCTACTTAATAAGAATGAACCTCGTCGTTAGTAAATCTTTTCCACCGTGCTTATAAGTAAATGATACTTAAGATTACTGGTTTACATCAAAGCGTTACTGTACATAGGTGAACACAGGAGAGTAATGGAAGGATGATTTAGATGATGTACATCTTTCGGATGAACCTCTTGCATTGTTGTTTCCATTAATAACACGTTTTCATATACAGAGCTGTGCCGATATAATTCTACACTCCAAAAAAAACACTTTCAATATCATTATTCATAATAAATATTAATTAAAAACAAAATATATATATATATATATATATATTAAGTAGTATGTTATTTATAGAAAGAATATGTACATCGGCCCAACTATCGTCACGATGCGTTAAATCACGAGCACACGATGAGTAAATGGTCTATATCCATATCTCTTTCGTTTGATTAAAACGAAGTATGTAAAAAAGGTAATCTCCGCAAGAATAATTTATTAAAGAGTTATGAATATAGATCCATGATGCAGGATGGAAATTAATGAGACGAAACGCTATTAGTTTCTTGATATATTAGAAGCATACCAAACGTTAGGCTTTCGTATAACCCTTTTTCTTGTCTACAGTTAAAGAATTGACTAATTAAATAAGAAATCTCCGCATCTTTCATCGAAATAGTAAAAACTAACATTCGAAAGTAGTGCAAGTGAATACGATGCGAAGGTGTACCGAAGATAATTGGTGCTGAGGTATTTACTAAAGCACAGTGTAATTACTACGGTATCTACTACCAATGGGATATAAGAAAAGACCTGGTATATATCTCGTGACATAAAAATGCATTGTACAGGCAATAATCATCTCTCAATACCTAAGATTAAATTTTGGAATGTCGACGTGTTCGAATACGTAATATTTTTTCAAAATTTCATAGCGGTGCATCATGCGCTATAAGAGAGAGAAAGAGAGGAAGAGAGGAGGAGATGGAGAGGAGAGCGGAGCGGAAGGGGGAGGAAAAGGGAGAGAGAGAAAGAAAGAGAAAAAGAAAGACAGAGAGAGAGAGAGAGAGAGAGAGAGAGAGAAAGAGAGAGAAAGGGGAGGAGAGAGAGAGAAAGAGAGAGAGAAAGGGGAGGAGAGAGAAAGAGAGAGAGAGAGAATGCTTCTTAATACAAAGTGATAGGAGTATCTTTTAATTATCATTCCAAATGACCTAGAGCCTTTGGGGGTTACATATTCGCAAGAGTGTTATCCGTTGGAATTACTATTGAAAATGATGATATATTATTTACAACGTAGTTAGAATATGTTTCATGAAATAGCCAAATAAATGAATGATAAGCGTAGAAACGTTGGAACGAGTATGGATGCGAAAGCAAATCTTGTTCTACGATTTTTAGCGGCCAATAATGCTTTGTTTCGTACATAAAAAGATGTTATTATAAAGCAAATATGATTTCAACTCCAGTACAATATAAAGAATTTGAAACAATGATTATTGTAAAACGTAGAGGATCGCTTTTACGAAGGAAAAAAAAAGAAAAGAAAAAAAGAAAAAACATATATATAGTGGATATTAGAGAAATATTGTTTTCAAATACAAAGTGAAAAAAGCGTATTTTTGTTGATATATTCATTATTTGTGATAAAAGTAACCGAATGTACGAAACATAGCGTTACAATACTATGATATAATAATCATCAAGCGATCCTTCTCAACCACGAATTATATTAACATAAATTTTGTTGTTATCGAAGACAGTTGTTTGGCCGCAATAAATATATCCTGACAATTGAAACAAGATTCGAATATTCACATTAAGACAAAATTACATTGACTCGTGATTATAGCGATTATCTCAAAACGATTGCGATATGTACATTTGAATGTCTGGATGGGTGTCGTGAAAGAATGATGTGCTTCCATGTACCAATGTCATGCCTGGTACCTCCCAGTGGTACAATATTTTTGGGTAAGGAGTGTAATGATGGCGAAGTGATGGTCACATGACATTAAGAGGTCATATGACTTACCACCCATGTGGTGATTGACAGGATTACCGGGAGGCAGTGACCTGACATCCTGCGTATCCCCAGAAGAATAGAGTGGTACGGACGTCCGATCGTAACAGAACTGATTGTTCTGCATATCTGGTGTGTTGATAGTATTGGCGGTCGTGTGGTATATCATAGAAGAATGTTGTTGATTCGAGAAGTGTTGGGTATTGGTGGCATTGTGTTGATTGTGAGTCGGTGTTGCAGGGCAACCCGAATGTGGATGACTAGGTGAAAGAAGAGGTTGTTCCTTATTCACTCCGCCATAGTGTCGGGGCGAACCAACCCCACCTGCAACATTAATTATGTCTATCTTCTTGCCTTTTACTTTAACGTGACGAATTTAACTTTAATCGGGATACTAAATTGGGATACACAGTTAATATGGCTTATTTAATTTTTCGATATACTTATAATTCTTTTCTATCTTCCAGAAAGTTTAATTTATCTTACTTTAATGACTTTAAATCTTTAAATCGCATTTTTATAAAATTGTATGTTTAATAAAATTATGATTAAACACGTAGATTTGTGTGTGTGTGTGTGTGTGTGTGTGTGTGTGTGTGTGTGTCTCTGTGTGTGTGTGTGTCTGTGTGTGTGTGTGAGTGTGTGGAGTGTGTGTATGTGTGTCGGTGCTAATTCAGTAATTATTAAAAGTATTATTTGGAACAGTGATATACTTACCCCTTATAGAACGATCTACTATAGTACTCCGTTCACATGTTTGATTCCGAATATATATTAGCGTTTATATAATATCGTTACTTTGTACAAATGACATATCAGTCTGTATAATCAAATCATACAGAATCAATGAAGATGTAACTATCATCTTCAATGTAGTATAATTCACTGGGTAGTAGGTGAAAAAAAAAGTATACGTCTCTTAAACTACAATCTACATTTCATGAATTTCCAAGCAAGAAGATATAAAATGGAATGCATCAATTACTCACAACGAAGCTCTTACAACGACGATACTTTTGACACAGTACATATCATTTGATTCATCACGAACACATCTTCGTAAATTGAGACCATAGATACACTTCGTCTTAGTACGAAGAAAATTACATCACTCTTAGGAACGCACTCGTTGCACTTTCAACGTAAAAAATTCCAAGAAGATAGAACGAGAGAGATTGAGAAAAAAAATAAGGGAAAAAAAGAAAAAAAAAAAAAAGATAGAGAAAAGAATAAAAATAAAAAAAAAAGAAGTTTCGTACAAAGGACCAATACTCACGTTACACTGACATTACTAATATAACTTTATTACAGATACGTCAACATGAAATATATACCGTCTAATAAAATATCTTAACGGCCGCACATCCTCATTCGTCAACCTACATATACTTTATCGTCAGATATGTCCTTGACAGACACATCAGGGGAAACGAAAGTCTTATCGATGTGGATATATAACATTAGGTGTATATATAACAATGTTTAACAAATGTAACGATAATAAAAAACGGATGATAAAAAAATGAGCAAATTATTAAAAGGATATAAATTCTTACCTGGCAACTGAGTCGTCGCAGAAGGCGTCGATGTGGTCCGTTGCAAGCGATACTGAGCAGTAGGATTAGGAGCACCAGGATTTGGACCAGGTGGAAATTGGCTGGCGGTAGGAGATGTAGGTGGGGGAAATGTTTCGGCAGGAAATGGGGATTGCCTTGCGGAGGCTGGAGTTCCAGGCGAAGGCATTGACCTCTGCTGTTGTTGTAGTTGTTGTTGCGCGGTTGGTTGTTGTTGAGATCTCACCTGGTTAACGTTAAATAGCCTCGGAGTGGTGCCGTAATTGCCCTACGTCACAAATGATAATGTAATTTATCGAGACGATCTTGATATTGGTGGAAACAAGATAAAAAAAAAAAAAATATCTCCAAGGACAAATGAAAAACAAGAAGAGTTTACTTACTTGCGTTACCCGAGGTGACAATGGTTGCGGATGAGAAAACGACAATATGTTCGCAGGAGAATGCGGCGAGAGTCTTGCTGCTGCCGCTGACACTTGTTGACCGCTGTTAAAATTATTATTCACAATGGGACTATACAAAGAGAAAGATTCGTCAAGTATAACCGATCGAGATTAAAATAAGATCGATTTAGTTAAAAAAAAGAAAATACTTACTGTTGTGGTAACGTCGATGGATGAGAGTACGAATGAGCGAGTCGGTGTCCGGAAGTGATCTGGACGGATCCCCCATAACCCGGAGAAACTTGGGAGTCAGGAACACTCGATCGCTTCAAAGATGAAACAATGACTCGTTACGTAATCGTCAAAATCGATTTTTCTGTTCGATCGTGAAAGAAAATAAAGATTATACCTGTAAAGATACGTTTGGCGCAACGGTATTATTTAATAGATTATCAATATTGTGTATGCCAGTTGTTATTTGGTCCGTCGCTGTTGCGTTCGATGGGATGAGCAGTTGTTGCTGCTGTTGTTGCTGCAGTAATCTTTGCTTCAATTGTTGCTGTTGTTGCTGTTGTATCAGTTTACTACGCTGCTGTTGCAACTGCAGCTGCTGTTGTTGTGTAAACTGCGCAGTAGTCTGCCTTACGACCAACTGAGCATTAAACCTCATCCTTGCTTGTTGTTGATACATCGGAGGTGGTTGGTAACTATGACTCGTCGTCACAGGTGTCGTTACCAACTAAGATTTGTAAGGATTAAAATTGAACGAATTAAATAATGTAAAAAGTCAGTATTACAAAACTATTATGTAGACTTACCGCAGTGGAATATGCAGGAGGCGTGCCAGGTATAGTTATGGTGGAAGACGTTGGATTTACGGCAGTTTCGCATAACATCAACGACTTCTGGATAGCGTTTATTGCCATTTTTTCATTCATGGCATTGTTTTGCGGTGCCTCAATAACGTCCAGGAGGTTTGCTATCGCAGACGAATCTATTGAATCAAAATTACAATATCTATAATCGCAATACTTTCGCTGTCACGCTCGATATCTTCGAAGAATGTTTTTTTTTTCCTTTTTGTATAGATGAACGCAATATATATGTATAGAAAGATATGTCATATATAAAGTGTTAACAACGTTATTGCCGCGACAGCGAAAGTGTACGTATCAAGTATCTTAAAATCTGATTTGACATTAAATAAACTCTGTCGCGTTAAATAAAATTGTCTTGTAATAATTACCTGTGATAGCTTCGTCCGGAACAAATTCTATAACTTGATCCAAAATATCAGAGAGATCTGGATCGGACGATTGATTATCCCAAGTACTTGGATCGGTACACGTTTGACGGTATTCTCCGCTATCTCCAAATTCCGAATCCACTTGACCCAATTGTGGCCTTTGTTGCTGTTAATTGAATATATTCAAATAAGTAATATGTTTAAGCGTTTCGATAGAACTTGATGGATCATTTAAAAAATTACCTGACTTAGCATGTGACTGAGGTAGGTGTTGGTTGCTTGACGAGGTAGTTGTCTCGATTGGTTTTGGAGAGGAGTACGAGCCGAAGTAGCCGTAGTTGTGATCGCATTATTCCCACCGACTGTTTGCATATGGCCACCTGTCCACGGTTGTTGTTGCTGTTGCTGCTGCTGCTGCTGTTGTTGTTGTTGTTGCTGCTGCTGCTGCTGTTGTTGTTGTTGCTGCTGCTGCTGTTGCTGTTGCTGCTGCTGTTGTTGTTGCTGCTGCTGTTGTTGCTGTTGTGACTGGTGTTGCTTTAAGCGATCACTACCACCACCGCCACGTGGAAGTTTATCCTAAAAGTAAAATGTACTCGTATGTATCCGGTTACGTACTTGTGTAGCCATTTCCGGTCTAATAATATGTAAGACTAAGATATCCCAAATATTTACTTGCGGCGTTGCCGATATCACAGACGCAGGAATAGGTGGTATGGTCGTTGGTTGAGGAGGTTGTTTTGCCAACAACGAAGCCAACATTTTGTTTTTCTCCCATAGTTTGCTTGTTGCATTCGTCGAAGCATTGGTACCCGTAGAAGACACCTGGTGCGAGCCATCCATTGGCCGTTTAACGGCTATATTGAGATCACCATCGTCGCCCGGTCTTTTCTGACCCACTTGAGCGGTACTACCAAGCCCGCTGTGATCGCTTCCCGATTGCGACGGTGAAGGGGTACTGTTCCGAAATCCAAGACTCCGTAAAAGAGGATCGTCGTCCCGGGTCTAATACATATAAAGAAAAAAAAAAAAAAAGAAAGAAAGAAGAAAAAAGACAGAAAGGCAGAAAGCAGAAAAAAGAAAGAAAAGAAACTTTAGCAAAAGGGTCGAGCCAATTTCAAACCTCCTGTTGTAAGAAGACGATGGTATATGTGTACCTGTTGTTCTTGTAATTTCCTCTCTTCGTCTTGATCCTTCAATAACTGTTGAAGAAGTTCGTTCCTCTTTTTCAATCCAGCTCGGGCCTCCTCGTCCTCATCGTCATTTTTCTCGTTTAATAACTTGAAATATAAACATCTTTAATATATAATCTAAAGAAGAAGAAGGCGCCTTATATGCGTATATAAAAATAAAATCCAATATGAGATAAGAGAAAATATAAAAAAAAATGTACAAAGTTTGGATGAAGGTAGAAAATTAAGGTAAAAGAGAAGAAATCACCTGTAGAAGCATATTATTTCCAAGAGAAGATTTGGAATGCTCCATATTCGATTTTGGCATGTTGCTAGGACTCGTTCTCATTTTGTTATTATGTTCAGAATGATAATCATCCTCATCTTGCTGATTCAACAAAATTTTCAATATCCTGTGTTTATTTTGGTTATCCGAATCATTATTCGTATTGTCTTGACTGTCCTCACTAGCACTGGAGCCTTTCGTTAACAAGTTTCTAAGTCTACCAGACTCGGTGGACACGACACTATTTTGAGTTTCGGCGGGTGTGGAGGCATTCGTCCTCGCAGTCGCATTGTCCATTGTACCGCTGGTAGGGCATCCACTTTTTCCTTCCTCGATCCTCTTGGCATTGAGTCCAGGTAGAATGACCGGTGCCGTTGCAGCAGCAGCAATAGCTACGGAAGTGGCGCCGTTGCCATTGACGTTGTTGTTGACGCCAGTGTTGTTCGCAGCCGAGGCAGCAGCTGCAGCCGCGGCGGCGGCTGCGGCCGCGGCCGCAGCCGCGTTGTTGCCGGTCAACGTCGATGACGACTGCGACTCCTGTAGCGGACTGAACGGGAAGGAATTACTGAAGGTGTGCGCCGCGTTGATCGAAGACGATGGGCTGAAAGCGCGTAGGGGACTGCAGTGAGACGGCACCGCTGAATTAGAGGAAAACGTTCCTCCTCCCTGGGGACTCGGCGATGTCGGGGCTGGCTGAGAGGGTGGTCGCGAATCTGTTGGCCCGCTTCCTCTCGACTCGGGCCTTTCCGGCCAACCACCGCTACCGTCCAAGTCCCATGTCGAACCGCGGAAGAGCTCGAATTCCAAGTCCATGCTCCCCGAAAAGTGGTTGAACGAATTACTCGTACTTAGTGACGCTAATGAGTTGCAAGAATCGCCGGTACTAAAGGCGATCGAGTTCGACGACGTGGCAACGTGCGTCGTCCCCGTCAATCCACGACCACCACTGATACCACTCACTTGACCGTTCAGATGTGCCACGGACATCAACAGACCACCCACGTTATCGTTATTGTTACCATTATTATTATTACTATTATTCGCACAACGGTTACTAGAATGTCCCGAGCACACTTTGTTGTTGGAAAGCTGACCACCCTCGATAGGCGTTAAGTCATTGTCCCTATCATGGACAAAAACCAAAACACATGTATCGCCATAGTTAGCACCATATCTCTTAACGCTAGATCTTGTACAATTTTTGTTTCTATATGCAATGATACGTGTACGACTATATATGCGTGTATACGTGTTATACAAATTTGATCGTCCTTCAGTGAACAGTGTGTGTCCGTGTGCGTCTTCGAATTTCTCTAATAAAAAACAAAACAAAAAAAAAAAGAAAATTTACTATTTTATCGAAGCCAAACTTTAATTCATCTGCTCTTGTTTCCTGGAACAACCAAGACAGATTGAAAAAGGGAACAAGACCAACGATACTTTGCACTGTTCATTGAAGTAAAATTCCAACCTAGATCAAAGCCTTTTTTCTTTTTTCATTAGTTAATGTTCAACACGCGCACACATAATATGTACATCGTGAAAATGCGTATGGATATAGAGCGTTTATGTGTGTCCGCGTGTCTCTGAGTTACAACACATCATATTCTTTAAACGAATTCCAGTCGAACGAGAATAGGATATTACATATCGATCAGATACCATAGCAGCGTTTCTGATCTTTCAAAATTATCATTGGACAGGCTGGATGCTTAAAGCAACGATAGTGAATCTTATTAAATGAAATTGATATAATGAAATAAGCGAGCGTTGAATCGTGCTACACTTGTTACAATTAGTTCAACCATTGATGCGGAGAAACGCATATTACGTTCGATATAGGAAAGGCAATGTGATATTAGAAACAGAGTGTTATTTTAATTTCAAGAGTGGCCAGATCTCCAACACCGAAAAATATTTCAAAGTACGCCTTCATGCATTCCCGGTATAATCTATAAGAAACAATAACATAATGCGAGTACGAGATTTCGCATTCCTAAAAGCTTTCATAAAACCGTGGCATAAAATCAACGGTAAAATAGTTAAATGCGTGATAAGCAATAATTTATCCGCGCGAATGAGAATAAATTAGAGAATAGGATTTAAAATAAGATACCCAACTTAAGTTACATTGAAACCAAGATAGAAAGATGACAGACTGCGGGAGAGAAACGAAATAAAAAAAAAAAAAAAGGAAAAAAGAAAAAACGGGGGGAGAAGGTTTATTGTCAAACACCTACCGCCATGTATGGTTTTCGCTTCGGTCCGAATCGTCGCAATCGTTCTTTCATTACTTATTAACCGAAATAAAGACTACTCCGAAAGTAGCGGTGGCGGGGAGGAGGGGGGCGGGGTATTTCGGAGGAGGAGAGTTTATTTCGGGTTTCTACGAATGTTGTGCGTCGATTAAAAACAAACTAGGGAAGATTTACTTACCCTATGATGGAATTGGTGGCCATCATGAAGTCCGTGTCGTGGCCGTTCATCACATTCGCTTTGAAAAGTTTTGACTTTGTTTGTATATTAAGGAACTTATCAGGACTAATGCGCAGTCGATACACAGCGCTCGTACTCTCTCCGACTTGAAGCGTATCGTTCAAATGTGCAGTTAAATTATTGAGATCATGAGGGTGGCACAAATCCTTTATCGTCGTACCGATCAATTCCTGCAAAACGATGAGGAGATCGATTGTAAGAAACATGGAGGAGTAACGGTGCGTTAACATTAAGGGATAAACGGATCAAAGAAATTCTCTCGAACTTTGCGTTCCTATCGAATGCATTGACATATATGTAATCGCATAAACGATAACACTTGAGATAGGCAATGTTTTTCAACGTGGTCGTCGCGTAGGAAAGAAAAATCTTACATACCTTTACCTTGGTCAGATAGTTGGCATAAACGGACGACAACCAACTAACGTCGATCGCGATGATCTTGCCCGTTGTATCCAATTTAACAGTGAATTGCTCGATCGGTGTACCTACGGGCTTCTCGTTTGGTGGTATTCTACGTGCCACACACATTACGCAAGGACCAATGTCTGGCGATTCGGAGGACACATCACCGCTCTCAAGTCGTTCGGTATTACTCGGCAGAAGTGCCGAACTGATTTGCATGGACTCGTATTTCGATACCCGTTGTTGCTTCTCCTCCATCGTCTCGTCTTTGTCATCGGGAGGCTTTACCAGAAAGCGGCAATTGAAAGTACGATTCCTCGTTTGAGGCTGCGGCTCGCTGGTCCAGCCTGATAATCGCACAAGAAATAGAATCAATGATATTTCGATGATGATGATCATCACGCCTTATCTCGAACTCCCATTGTATAACATTTTTTTTTTTTTTTTTTTTTAATGAAATATTTCAGAAATTGCATCTTTCGCTATCTATATACCGACCTAATGACACGGGCAACAACGTAGGCATGAAGACGTTGTGATCTCCATGATGTATAATATTATATATAACCTTTCCCAATACATCGTCCTTCGTATAATTAATATACTGAGTAATGTTATCCGTTACGTATTCCACTCGTCCCTCGCTATTTAAGACGAACAGGAAGCCGTCTAACGCCTGTAAAAATAAAGAAAGAAGAAACACAAATATAGATACACAGTTACACGGGGGGTATCGTTAAATATGAAGGAATAAAAAAAAAAAGTCGTCGGGCGAAAAGGAAAGCAAGTAGGTACCTTTCGTAGGAAGCTGTTAATAGTCTTACGAACAATATTCTTTTTGATATCAGCATAACGTATACAAGTATAGCTTGTACTATTTCCTTACGTGGCCAAGCTGTTCTCCTTTTAACAACTTCCTGCAAATAATTGATCGAGATCGGATCTAAGCCGCGTTCCGGATTGTTAACCGACACGCGGTGATTGTTGTCTTCTTCTTCTTCTTCTTCTCTTAAATATTAGTCTCGAGAAGAAGACAACGTCGACGCACGATTGCGTTCAATTAACCATCGAGCATAATGCAGTAGTCAAAATTTAGACGTTCATCGTTAAGATCTATCGATTCTTACCTCCAATAATATAGGACCAACTTGATCGTTGGACAGTATGTTAGGATTCGATGAAGATACTTCCCCTTGTTGCACGGCATGACTGTTGGAACCCTCTTGTTGCCTGATGTGCCGAATCTGTAAGGCAAAGCATTGCTGTCAGAAAATAAGCGTTGACGTATTTTAGTAAGCATAAATGCATATAGTCGACACGTGGTAGGTTGGCGTACTAAAACTGGATGGTAACCATCAAAAATCTGATTATTTTGCAGGAAGCTTTTTTATCTTATCCAACAAAAAGGGAGAGAAAAACAAAAAAGATGAAATATCTGGTAAAAAGAGAAACGCGTTTTTTTTTTTTTTTTTTTTTTTTTTTTTTTTTTTTTTTTTTTTTGTTGAGTTAAAAATTATCTACCAAGAAGAAAAGAAAAAGAAAATAAATGCATAAATCACGATATAAATCCTTTTCTTAATGACATTACATGAGTTTTCACGTAAGAGTAGTATCCAACGAGATCCGTATATCGATGAGAACAAATTTTATACGAATGACGCATATCGCTCCAATGCAATACAAGCTTCGACTTTTACAAATGCAATTTCATTTTTCTCTTCAAGTCGAAAAAGGTACGATGCCGACGATGCTAAAAATTTTTAAACGTAAATCACCAGTCGAGCAAAGCTTTCACCGGTTATTCTAGATTTCAAAAAAAGAAAAGAAAAAACAGGAGAGAAAAGAAAAGAAAGAAAAAGAAGGAAAAAGAAAAACAAACACCTTAAAAGACGTACAAAGAATTCTGCATTCTCTTTCGCCGAATATACATACATTCTATTCGTTTTTCCCTTACCACGTCATTGCAATTTCACGCGCAATGATAATATGAAACGCTGATTCTACTTTTCCTCCTTTCCGCGATATTAGCTCGTTCAAAGTTTGCATTTAAATCAAAATCGTTTAAATCGTACGATTATTCATTGTTTCATAAAAATTTGCCTTTTTCTTTTATAAAATTGTTTGATTAAAAAACAAAAAGAAAAAAGAGCAGAAACATTATTAAAATTCTAGAATCATAATGACGACGTCGAGTAAGTTCACTGCAATGATGCAAATAAATAAAAAAAAAAAAAAAAAAAAAAAAAAAAAAAAAAAAAGAATAAAAAGAAGAATCGGCGCTTAACGAAAACTCAAAATGGAAAAGTCGCTCGTTTTCGCGATTCATTCGATTCGACGGTCGTGATAGTACCTAAACGGGCAGGCAAGGCGGACGAACGAGAAAATAATCAGGTTGGGTGACCTCCAGCCGCCATTTTAAAACCAAAATAGTCACGTGTTCTGGAATACTCTATATACAATGGATGCATCCACGAGGCGCAGTTTGGTTGCAACGATATTGCTTCGTCGTTTACACTTTCGCTAAGCGTTTGTAAAAGTTTAAAACCGATTGGACGTTTCGATCGAATGATTCATCGAGCGAGATTTTACAAATTAAAAACAACAAATTATACTCACCGAAGAAGATAAATTCGTACGATATACCTACGTTAGGGCCGCCGACCGTTTACATTTCGATTCTTAACAAATTTACAAATTTTTGATCGATGAGTATTATATATGTTATACATTTTATATATTAAACGATTATAATCAAAGTTTTCATGTAAAAAGTAATATGTTCCAATAGGTTAGTACAAAACGAAAACTGTATTATTCACAAGGGGTCACTTAATTATTTCGTAAAGAAAGCGCGAGTAAGGTAGGTCAAGTTAAAACGTAGCGAATGAAATTCATGAGACGTTTCGAACAATGGGCAAGAGATTCTCCTAAAGTTTGTAAGCATTGACAACGGAATAAGATCGAAAGAGAGGTAAAAACGATCCTGTTCGAGATGAGTCATTTTCGTTCGGTGCATCGTCCCCGATGCCGGTAAGAAGATCCTCTAAGACCTCCGAAGAGCTTATCTCGAGGAAGAAAAGTAAAAGATAAAAAGATTTCATCGAGGATCCGTCGAAAGAAAGAAAGAAACTACCTCGGACATCGTCGTAAATACGTCAGAGAACTTACCGTTGCAGAACGTACGGTAGGGGGTGGGGAACTGGCGGCACGCGAGCCGCATGTGGCTCTTTCTCCTATTTGCCTGTTCCGGTAAGATGGGAGGAGACGATCCTCCTCCCCCCCCATTGAAGCGGGCTCCTCTATAGCCTCGCGAGCCGCACGGCTTTTGTCTTTAACAAGATGCATGGATTGGTGGCTAGTGAACAGTGGGGAAACGGATTGATCGACGGCGAGGATCGTGCAGCTCGCGGCAGAGAAGTTGCCCACCCCTGACGTACGCGAAAGAAAAAGAAAAAAAATAAGAAAGAAGATCTCTGCAAAACCGACCGACATTCATGGTCAGAGAAGGAAAGGGGAGAAGTGTCGAGCGTCCTTGAGCTCGTATTTCGCGGCTCCGATAGATCGCGCTCGTAATCTCGATAGATTTAAACGAACGGACATGCGGCTATGACGACGACGACTATAACTATGATTATGGCTATGGCTATCAAAACGGAGATGCAGACGAATAAGAGACAACGACGGCGACGACGACGGTAACGATGACGGTGACAGTGACGATGATGCTGATGGTGACGGTGACGATGGTAAAAATGGCGACAGTAAAGAAGACGATGCTGCTGGTGGTGGTAGTGGTGATGATGATGATGGTAGTGGTCGTGATGATGGTGGTGGTGGTGGTGGAGGTGGAGGTGGAGGTGGTGGTGGCCTCGAAAAGTCGGTGACTCCACCGAGTCCGACAAACGGTGTGCGATGTTGCCGCTAGTCGTTTCACGATGGCACACGCATATGCGCGTGCGCGTGCATATACATACATATGTACGAGTATCGCAATATCTCTAGTTCCATTTTAACGTGATAAATTCTTAAACTCTCCCTCGTTCCTCCCTCAAATTCTTCATAATGTATAATTTATGAAAAAGAAAAAAAAGTCCAAACGAAAAAGCAGCTAAAAATGGATAGAAAAGAGATCTTGTTCGTCGCTATTGGTACACATAGGTATACCTTCTTCTTATCGAGGTCAAAGTCCGCTCTAGACCTAAAGAATCAAGAAGAGAATCGAAATACGAGACTGCGAATTCTTTCAATCTCTCCTCTCAGGAGACTCGATCGCTGATGCTGATGCTGATGTTGCTGCTGATGTTGCTGCTGATGGCTGGCGGTGGTACTTCTACTTCTGCTGCTGCTGCTGCTGCTGCTGCTGCTGCTGCTGCTGCCGCTGCTGCTGCTGCTGCTGCTGCTGCCGCTGCTGCTGCTGCTGCTGCTGCTGCCGCCGTCGTCGTATCTCTTTCGCTCTTCGCCTCCTCATCCTCCTTTTCCGCTCCCTTTCCTACTAGCCGCCTGTCGGTGCCTCGCTGAAAGATCGTGCGCAACGCGTTACTGCGCACATGACGTCACGCAGATCCATGCTCAGGTAGCTCTCTCGGGTTGTAACGCCGCGAAAAAGGACGCTTCCTATTGATCTCAGTGACGTCACTCAAGGTCACGTCACGAGTTCTGTCCGTCCGTCCGTCCATCCGTCCATCCGTCCATCCGTCCATCCGTCCATCCATCCATCCATCTGACCGTCTACTCTCTGTCTTGTTGCTATCAATCTATCCATCTATCTCCCTCTTTCTCACTCTCTCTTAAGCTTTTTCTTACTATCTTTGCCATTCATACTTTTCTTTCTTTAGTTTTCATCGTTACATTGTAAATACCGTTGCAGAATTGCAACGTCTCTTTTTAAAGATGACTGAGTCCCTTCCTTCGAAAATACTTAACAAATGTGAATTGTCGAACTGATCTAGATGAAACAAGCCGACAATGGACCAAACGAATCTATAAAGATCGATTAGATCTATTGAAAAGTTTTATCCGATTAGGATACGATTACTTGTACAAAGAAAAAGCTTCCATCGAAATGAAAAGTTGTCGATATCGATGAAAATTAGACATTATTAATTGAATCAAAACTATTAAAAATCAAATATTATCTTATATAGAATACGTAAAAATAAAATTAAAGAAGAAAAGTATAAAGGTGTATTTTTTTTTATTTCCAAAACACACGTCAATATATTAAGAAGAAAAGAAAATGAAGAAGGCAAACGCGAGTGAAGTTTCGTTTCATTTCGTTACGAAGCTGTCGCCTTCGGAATCGACACGTGCTCGGCCGTGAAGCGCACGATTCTAGCGCAATGTGTTCGAACGAGAGAGTTGGTGAGTGATCATGTGTTTGTATGTGTGTGCATGCATGTATGTGTGCATAAAAGAGAGAGAGAGAGAAAGAGAGAAAGAAGACGGGAAGTCGTAACCCTTCTCTTTGCTTCGACACGGTACACGCACGCACGCACGTACTTACTCACGCATACACGCACGCGCGTGCGCATCCATTCCATAGCCGGTAACCGGGCAAAGTATGGACACCTTTCTGCGATTTGCGAAACATCACTACGAGCAGCAAGACGGCTCTCTCTCTCTTCTTCCTTGAGAAAGAAGATCGATGCTTATCGTATTTGTGCCAGCGATACCAAAAATTAACCCCTTAAATGTATCTTTCGCGAATTATAATGTAATATGCTAACGTAAATCTAACAAAAGTATTTCATTGAATTTCAATTTCGAAACATTATCACGATATCATTTTCTCATCATGGTCCTATAACGATTGTCTCCTAAAACTGACTAAATGGAAAAATAAAAATAAAAAATAATTTTGTTATTGGCCAACTCGTTACCCAAACATATATACGTTACGACTAAAATATGCTATCAGAAATGTATCAAGTAAAACGAAATTGTTTCAAAAGCTAAAATGGAATATTATCGACTAGATATTAGACGAATATTTTCGTTGGAAGATTATTCATTGTACTCTGGAGAGAATTTCAAGGAATCTGGAACATTCGCGCGTCTTTTTTCTTGGTACCATTGATGTGGCAATTTAGACGAAAACGACGATAATCTCTTCTTCGATTTTCCTCTTCTACCACCACTCTACCATCGAATGCATAACGATTACATTCGCACGCATGAAGAGGTAGGTGCATACGTTCAAGCAACGCGTAGCAGGATCGATTCAACGATGAAGAAAAAAAGACGCGCTTGGCCCAGATTTAGAGATATCGCTCGGTCGACGACTCGAGGAGTAGTCTCGTGTATTATACCTTTACTTTTCTTTACAAAGAAAGCAAAAGCCCTTTCTCCGCGGAGTCATTCTCGATCGACCACCGTTTCTCAATTCTTATATCTTTTTAATCTCCTATAACGCCATAAAACTTGGAAATTTCATACATAGGAGGTATAGCCGCGTCGACAACTTGTCAAATCTGCTATGACCTATATTCCATAGTTGGAAAAAAAAAACTTTGGAAAAAAACGTTTTCAACTGGAACAGTTTCGAATACGTTTCGCTTCGAAATGGCTATATTGGTATGCCTGTGGCTATCAACAGCACGATATCCCACGGACATCCTGGAAGGAACTCGGTAATCCCGCCTACACGACATTTCTTCTAATCGCGAGTAGACCCTTACTTAGAGATACTCGATTCGCTCCGGTTGAGATCTCTTAATCACGTATTGAACCTTGTCACACCTTATCGCATCTTGTCGCACAGATCGAACTATTATAAATTATATTTGAAAAAATAAAAGCGTTTATATTACATACATAAATATAATTAATAACATCAAAATTGTAGAAGATAAGGGTATCGTATTTAAAATACAATTATTGATCTTCGATTTTCTCGATTAAAAGAATAATGGGACAATAATAGTAGGACGAAACAATCACGTATTATTTACGCAAGCGAATGCGTCAGAGCATCGACGTTCCTAACTCTCCTAATCTTCGAATGCTCGAACAAAGACTACTTGGACAAATTTAAACAAAACAATGAATCAAACTAGATTAGTTTCTTTCTTTCTCGTCAATATCGAAGAAAATACTTTTGAATTTCGAATTTTATCGGACACGGAAAGCATCTGAATACATTTATCTATAATAATGACGACGCGCCATAGAAATAATAATAATAATAATAATAATAACAATGGTAACGCTATGATTTCAGTGCATTCCATAGATCTTTCTTAACTCTTTGATGCGTCATGTACCCATATATGGAGATAGTAACAATTTAACACTTCGTTCGTGCCTGTTTCGTCTAATTTTAACGAAAAATAAATTCCTCTAAAGATCAACCCAAAAGAATGAAAATTTCAATGTAAAAGGAAAATCAAAGTTTTGCACGAGGTCGGTAAACTCTCCGCCCCCCCCCCTCTCTCGATCAAACAAAAACGAAATCTCGTGATATTTTCTTAAACGAAAAATATTGACAGTTAATTGGTATTAATGATAAAACCAATGCGATATACTTTCAGTATTGGCATCGATAAAACGCATGCTATTGATAAGAACGTTCAACGTTTGTACGATCGCAACTACTTATACCGATTTCTCCCGATCGAGAAATCTTTTTTACGTATTATCTATTTGTTAAGCACTTCAAAATCTCATCGAAATCTCGATGGTCCACGTTTTGTTTCTCGACTAGTTTTAAGATTACAAGCTTTGCTCTCTCTCTCTCTCTCTCTCTCTCTCTCTCTCTCTCTCTCTCTCTCTCTCTCTCTCTCTCTCTCTCTCTCTCTCTCTCTCTTTGCATTTCCAAAGTAGAATATTTAAAGAAATATCAACGAGCATATCGGTATCGTCGTTGTTGAACGAGATAGCGAATCGTTATCGATAGGAAAACAAATTTGATTTGAAAACACGCTCTGCGACCACGAACGAATTTCGAGATCGATTTCTCGAGTTTTACATTACATGGCTTTTCGTTTTCCATCTTCGATCGTGATTGATTTGTCAAAAGCAAAGCATCAAATTTAACGATTCACGTTGACGACGCGAATTGCACATTATATAATTTAGTGCAACCATACTATTGCGTACAATTTATACAAGCTTGACGCAAAATTAAGTGGAAAAAAAAAGAAAAGTGAAGCTTACCTGATCGACGGTTCTCTGAAGGATCTGACATTTGTCGGTCTTGCCAGAGCTCATGTCCGTGGCGGAAATCAGCTCGGCAAGCTCATCAAAATACAGGTTCTCCTGGTTACGTCGTCGTTTTTCGTTAAGGCACTTGTTACTGTAAACAATCAAAAATCAAACATCGTTTCATATGATGCCACCGAATACAAATATTGGTAAATATATTTTAGGTTTAACTCGGCTATATCCATTTTTCTTAAAAAATTTGTTTCATTTAAAAATCTATTAAATGATACTATTTTATGTATTTACTTACATCTGTGATTGCGGTTTGGCATCCGATTTCTTTCTTTTCTTGCCGATACTACCGGTGATCGCGCTCATTTTGACCCACAGCGGGTCCAGCAGTTTACACGGGCTAGGCCTACAAACCGAAAAAAAGAAAAGCGACATTAATACAAATTTCCTGTTGCAAATGGTAAACAAAAATACGATCGAATCTCTAATGAGAAAATAATGGGCGTTATGCGTGACAGAATAATCGACGTTGATCTAGATTTTCATTTATCATCGTCTACGAAAAAAGAGAAAGAGAAAGAAATAGTAGAAATATCTTGGTGAAAAAGTTAGAGACGAGGAGATTCCAGAGAAAGGGAAAAGGAAAGAGAGTAACATTACGGTCGAACGTAACTCGGTCGCATGGTGTTCATGAGACTGGAAAGCAAGGTGAATCCATGGAATCCGATAATCACGCTATTCTATTGTTTCGCAGTATCTAATAAATTAGTAAGTATGTAGATCTTAGGCAATTTATTTTAGATAAGTAGTCATTTCTTTGTGGAAAATGGCATTTTTTGTCATCTCCATCCCTTTCCCTCCCCACCCCTCTCTTTCTCTCTCTCTCTTTCTCTGCGACTACGTCAAGCATCCACGCCGAAGCGAGCCTTGATCAATAACTTTTGCGCGCGAGAATATGAGCCTCTCACCGAGCGATTTTTCCCTGCGATCACAAGAATTCCAATTTTCCGTCTTGTAGAAGAAAATACAGGGAACATCCCGAAAATAGATAAATTCGATTTCTTTTCTTTCACGATAATAATCTTTCTTCTTATTCCTTCGGTCCCCATTATTATTAATACACTCAAACTCTTGACCGCGAACGTCATCAACTAGGAAACAACACCCACTGACTTTTTCATTCTTGCTACTGCACGATGCGCCATGAAACCGAACGGAACGGAATGGACGGAACGGAGGGGATACGGCCGTCGGGAAGACGCGCGCACCCTCTTCCGATCTGATGAAAAGAGATGCAAAAGTAGGTGAGAGAGCGAACATGATCAGTGATCCTACGTCATAACTTATCACATAGAAAAGCACCTTGCATCGTGCATCCACGTTGCTGTCATTCGTTCGACACTTGCTACGATTCTCTCTCCCCCCCCTTTTTCTCTCTCTCTCTCTCTCTCCCCCCTTTCTCTTTCTCTCTCTCTTTCTGCCCAGGTTTATCCAGTCTTCTTCTCTTTTGGTTTCTTTTTTCACCAGTCTAATAACAGCAAAGATAACGCTAAATTCTTGCAGAGAAGTGAAAAAAGAGAGACAGACAGGAAGAACCTCTCTTCTTCTCTACTTCTTTTGGTTTCTCTTTTCAGCAAGTTAATAACGGGGACGATAACACTAAATTCTTGCAGAGAAGATGAAAAGAAAGAACGAAAGAGAGAGAGAGAGAGAGAGAGAGAGAGAGAGAGAGAGAGAGAGAGAGAGGAAAAACTTCTCTTCTTCTTTTGGTTTCTCTTTTCACCGCGTTAACAACGGCAAGAGAGGAAAGAGAGAGAAAGAGAGAGAGGGAAAAGAGGATTTCTCTTCTTCTCTTTCTCCTGTCACCTAATAGCAGCAACGGCGGCACTAAATTCTTGCAGAAAAGAGAGAGAGAGAGAGAGACACTCAGCAACACCCGCACACACTCATGTATCTTCCCTTCTCTTTTTTTCTAATATACACGAACGTCACCAGATCATAGATCGACTTATTTCCTATTATCAAGAGGAAGAGGGAGAGAAACTATGTATGTATTTGTGTGAATGAGAAAGAGAGAGAAAGAGTAAAGCTAAGGTGCGAGAAAGAAGAAAAATCGTGACGCGAAACGAGCAAACTAGCGTGGCTCGGCTGTGACGCCACGCTCGGAGTATCGGTTGTGGGTCGACACGTAAATGCGGGACCTGTACCCGCGTGTAATATAGGTCAGTGGGCCAGGGCGATCATGGCAACGCGGACATGCGCGTCGGCCCGCGAGCGAGACGTTCTCGACTCTGTCGGAGTATCTCTCTCTTTACTTCTTTTATTTCTTTCATTTGATTTTTTCAAAGGACGATTATATCAAAGCTGTTAGATTCGTACAAGAAAGAGAGGCATATTCATTCTTTGAACGATACGTTTTATACAACAATTCTCTGATTTTAGCAAAGATTTAAAAATCAAATTATTACACGGTCTAATTTTTTTCATAGAATAGAACCTATATCATCGACCCAAGCAAGATATACATCACAAGATATACATTTTTGGTAGGTAAAGATCAGGAAAAGGTCGAGATTTTCACAAAGTTTTCAACGTTTTCGTTTTCATACAACTTTCATGCAACATTCTTCCTGCCTTCTAAAGTTCCGATCCCTCCAAGGTTGACCGTCTCTTTCTTGCATACCGATACGACCACTCATTCGCCTTCCTTCCAGTCGATATATATCGTCCTCCGTTGCGACGTTCGCTTCTAGCGCGTTTCCAATCACGGTAAACTCACACTTTCACGGACGAACACCTGTTCTTAACATTAACTATTTTATTCGTTAAAATTCTCTCCCAACGATCTCTATGGTCAACTCGATCTTGATAATTCATTTCGTAAGATCAAACGATTTCCCTTTTTCTCATTCTCCGTGATAAAGTTTATTTTTTCGTATAACTGATCGTTTCATCGATTGATGATAAAAAGGAATAATTATTTTAAAAACGAAAGACAGTTCTGTAAGCTCTGTGAACGTTGTTACTCGAAGCATGTAATATTAGGAATATTTGGATTAAATTCTGCAAAGTGAAGTAGCAGTTCACCAATAACCTTCTATGGCAGTTGACTAAACGAACGATCTTTAGAAAGATTCGAAAGATCTTTCGTAATGCAAACCACTAGACTAAATTTGATGGAAAAAAAAGAAAAAAATAAAAAAAAAAGAAAAAAAGAAAAAAAGAAAAAAAGAAAGAAAAAAAACGAATTAACGAAAGAGAACGATTCTGCTATTCGATGACCGTGTCGCGCGTTCTTTATCAAGACATCAACCGGCTTTCACCAAGCAACCGAATTCACTTTCAAAATTACCATCGTCGATCGTCGTTCGAAAAGAAAGGCAACGTTTTAATGAAGATCGAAATCTCTGGAAATTCATTTTGCAATGCGTCAAACTCATCTAGAAAAAGTATAAACCAGACGACGACGACGACGAAGACGACGTATTGCTTCAAAAAATAAGAAACGTGAAGATACAAAATGATTAATCCTTTTTAGCTGACAAAAAATCGCAAGTAGACACAAAAAATAAATTTAATCGAAGGGATCGAAATAAAAAATTGATCGATTGAAATTATCCCTGAAAAAGGACTTAGTTTGTGAATAAATTACGACGCTATACGAATTGGAGTCTTAAACGTTAAAATTAAATAATAAAATAAAAAAAAAAAAAAACTTTTCCTAGGAATTTCGTAATATCAGTTATAAATCTTGCTAATATTTTGATCATCTTTAGGAAATCTCGACTCGTAAAGAAAATTTTTACTCAAAGACAGAGAGGAGCGAGGAGTAAGGAGAACGGCAAACGTGCGAGGACGACGAAGGAAAGTGAACCTGAACTCCGTAAAGAAGAATCGGAACGGCGAAAGCGTAGGTCACTAACAGAGAGGTGGGTATACACACATTGGTAGTTAAGCGCAGAAACTCTCTGGTCGATGGCCGTGGCTGAGGTACTCGCGTCTTTGGAACAGTTTACGAGCACGTGCCTATACCAGAGAAGTGTGTTACTAGCGAAGCGTAACC
This sequence comes from Vespa velutina, assembly GCF_912470025.1. Lineage (NCBI taxonomy): Eukaryota > Metazoa > Arthropoda > Insecta > Hymenoptera > Vespidae > Vespa > Vespa velutina. The sequence continues at coordinate 3,610,569 of NC_062206.1, forward strand.
GAGAGACCTCGACCAAATTAAATGTGCGGTCACTTCCTACGAACAACCACGGACTAGCCGTTTTATCGTTTTATCGTTTCCAGCACGGAAAACAGTGACAGTATCGAAACGACCTATGAATCTTGATCCGTTACTTATGCGAAGGTTTCCTTCTCGTTCTAAATTTAAATAAAAACATTTGAAAAATGTTTACGACTATCGACAAAATCTTTTCGCCGGATGCAAAAGTAAGCAATTAACAAAGACAAAGTAGAAATCAAAATCTACAAAGATTATTATTGGTTTTAAGAATGAAAAAAAAAAAAATAAATAAAAATAAAAAAAAATAAAAAAAATAAAAAAAAGAAAGAAAAGAAAAAAGTAAGAAAAACGCGTGTCCTCGTTTTACCGAGAGCTCGGACACACCATGGCGTTTCAGCGACCGACGTACCGTTCGCATCGATCGAACTTTAAACCGATACGCCTCGATGACGTCTACGATCTCTTCCATCGATGAGCGACGCTCGGTCGCTCTTTCTTCCCTCTCAAACCTCTCCCCCCGCTCTCGCACGCTCTCGCACGCTCTCCCTCTCTCTCCCTCTCCCTCTCCCTCTCTCTCTCTCTCTTCCTCTCCTTCTCCCAAGTTCGTGCTTTCGAACAGCTGCCAGATTGAACTTGTAGCACCAGCTGGATACTCGGAACGACTCTCCATTTCTCTCTCATGGCAACCTGAAATTCGCTTTTGGCTCGGTCCCATTTCTATCGTTCGACTCGCTTGAGATACCTCGATCGGAATTCGAACGAGCCATTCTTTTTTTTCTTCTTCAATAAACAATATAATAAAAACTACGAGTAATGCATTAACTACACCTAATACGAATGTATGAATTACGCAGCATTATAGGGAGTTAATCAACCGGTGCGTACGTGTGTGCGTGGCAAACAAAACTAACTGTAAGAAAAGGACGAAAGATTGCTATACAATACCAAGTATACTGCTATGCTTGATGAGATGCTAATGATAAACACGATGTAGACGTAACGTGGGAAGGGAGAGAAATAGTTGCCATGTCGACAGACGACGCCGCCTCGGTGTCCCCGCTGTTGCTATGATGACGTAACTCGCGTCTTTACGTCACGGGAGGAAGAGAGAAAGAGAGATAGAGAAAGAGGAGAGAGGGAGTGGTTTAGACGCGACGCGACGCGACGCGTCCTCCTCACCCCATCTCTCCTCCACTGTCCAGGCTCGGTTCTTCTAGGGCAGGACAGCGTTACGTAACGAATCAATACGACGGATCGATCATTTTTTTTATTTTTTTTTTTTTTTTTTTTTATTTTTCTTTTTTCTTTTTTTCCCGATTTTTTTTCTTCGTCTAGGGACTCCTAGACGGTGATTGCGCGGAAAAACATTGTTCGCGAATTAATGTTTTGTGTTAAAATTCGTAGAAAAAGAAATTTTTTTGTTAGAAAATACATAAATCGTCGCAATGAACTCAATCCATTAAAAATTATGCGAAAACGATCGTCAACGTTCAAGCAAGTACGTGACCTCCTCCTCCTACGATACCAAAGGAATATCGTCATCTCCGAAAAGAGATAGAGAGTCAAAATCTTTCCCGAGAAAAGATTTTCTTTCTTCCTTTTTTCTTTATTTCTTATATGACAGGGATGCATTTCGACTTTCGACTTTGTCAACTTTTAACAAAATTAACACGGAAGATTCTCAAAACAGAAAATTAATACACAACGGAGGATATTCAAACACGATATAAGAAAAATAATAGCTTATAAAACGAAGACGAAGACTACGAGCGCAAAAAAAAAAGATGATGACACGTTGAGAGTATCAATATTTGTGTAGGTGGACGTACGATGACGAGGCTCGATCGCGAACTAACTTTGCCGCTCGAATTTCCGCTGCGGTCGTTGCTGCGGGTACCACCGACGTCAGCAGTTGAAACGCTAGACGATTGCAGAGAAACACGCAGTGCCTACGAGATCAAGGGACGCACCTCCTAATACGCAGTAAATGAGTTTCTTCCTACTTAAAAATTTGTTAATTAATTTTGATTATAGAAATGAAATTTCGAAAGGAACAATAGATCCGTATCTATGTACGTTGCGTTATAATGCATTGAACGCGCATAGGTTACGCGTTTACACGTAACGCATCGGTCAGGGCTTGGCATGGATCGATAGTAGACTCTCTACTCGACGAATTTCAAATAAGGGTTGTTTCCTCTCTTTTCTTTCTTTTAAAAGCGCATCTACCGAAAATGCGGAGATTTACGGACCGCGTAGATCGTGCCTTAAAAATGGAGAAAAAAAAACACTAAGAGAGAGGGAAGAAGAGCGAGTTCTTAGAACGTCGTCGTACGCTCTTCTCTCTCTCTCTCTCTCTCTCTCTCTCTCTCTCTCTCTCCCTCTCTCTCTCTCTCTCTCCCTTGACGTTAAAATTAAAATCCGGTCGTCGGAGAACGTCTTGCATCGAAAGGGAGCAAAATTTCATGCGAAAGAACGGCCGAAAAGCTGGACAGATTATAACACGTACACGATTCTCCACGAGGCCGGCTGCCTTCAAGGTCAAACCCTTGTACCTCCCCTTTTACCGATAGCAAGTATTCCTTCTTTTCAGTTCCCTAAGAAAGAACTTGAACGTTTTAGAATACACGTCTTTGTTTTGGAAAAAATTACGTGCGAAGGCTTTTTGGCGAACGTTCGTCATTAAATTTTTCAATGAACCTACATTTTTATATTTCAATAATGATTATTAAGGATTAATACCGGATTGAATATTAAAAGGAAAAATTAAACTTTTAACGACAAATATGCTTTGTGGATGATGTAGCTTGTTTGTGAGCATTTTAGAACCTTATAGAACCTAAAGGATCGATGCGAGAAGCATGGTCTATAGGAAATACTAACTTACTCTGAATTTAGAACCGGCAGACTATACGCAAAAGGAGAAGTTGGAGGAGTTTTGATTCGACGGGAAAAAGTCCGAAGGAAGCGTAAGTTGCGCGCGCGCACGTTATGCCAAGTAGGCATATACCGTGCGAGCTGGACTGACCTGCCCCACGAGAAGCATCGACGAGCATCGATGTAAATCGCGGTTGGTATTTTCAAACCGAGTGGAAACTCATCGATGAATATAGAGGGAGAGGAAAAGACAGAGAGAGAGAGAGAGAGAGAGAGAGAGAGAGAGAGAGAGAGAGAGAAAGAGAGAAAAAAGATTTTCAAATTTTGAATGCTTTTTCGTACATTAGACAGTAGCAAATAATAGATTTCCGATTTAGTTAATGTACTAACTAGTGTACTAAGTATATATTACTAGTTGTTGCTAGCATATTGCTACTTTGGTTCAAATCTTTTTTATACGAGTAAAGACAAGCGGCTAATGTGAACGTTAAATAATAGTGCCGACCGATCGCGAACGATCGACGAGAAATTTCAATTTTGTTATCTCTAATCACGGAGATTATATCGTATATGTATACGAAACGCGAAAGCGATAAAAAGGAGGTAACGATATGGATGGACTCGTTACGACGACAGTTCGAAGATTAGCGATATGTCTACAGAGACTTGCACTATTATATAAATCGAATCGAACCCCTCGCATCTTATTGAAGAATATTTTCATAAAGTAACTCTATGTCTCGAAAAATATATTCTAATCTTACACCGAATAAACAAAATTGAATAAATAAAACTATCATCTCTGTAAAGGTTTAAACGAACGCCTCAGTTTCGATAAAAACTTATTAAGATTAAAATTATTAAAGGCAGAATATAGAATTTGGATCGTTGAGAAAAAAGAAACACGTTTTCGTTGAGGCAACGCGATCATGGTTTCGAAGCGAAACTAGATATATCGTTCGGTTAGGTTATATAATAATAATAATAATGGCCGAGACTAGGCGTATACGGGCAAAATTCGTGGCCTTCGGAGAACAAAGGGTTCGAGGGAGCCTTATAGAATCTGTCTACGGCTAGGGCGTTTAGGTTCTTTTTACGGTGCGCCGCACGGTTAGGGCAGGACAGTGCGGAACGTGAACGAAGAGAGGAGAGGAGAGGAGAAGAGAGGAGAGGAGAGGAGAGGAGAGGAGAGGAGAAACGGAGCGGAGCGAAGCGTTCAAGACACAAAATGAAATTCCACACGCTTCGCTTCTGCCGAAATGCGAACGCTCCCTTCGGAGACAAGATACTCTATACGTTTCGACCTTGTCTCGAAAGCACGTTTACTGATATTTCGAATACATCTTTCTATGCTCGGAACTCGTTTGTATGGGGAAGATTTATCACTACTTCTAGACTGTTTTAACAAATTGAAATTTTGATCTTTTAGCATTTTACCGACTTCTTCCTTCCTTCCTTCCTTCCTTCCTTCTTTCCTTCTTTCCTTCTTTCCTTTCTTTCTTTCTTTTCAATGTTCGATAAGTTCGAATCATAAATACGTTCAACTACCTATATTATTATGAAAGCAAAGTTTATCGATTTCCCGGTGTAAAAATCGTCGAGGCCAAGACACGTCGAGCAAAGAACGCGTGCCGTACTCGAATTCCTCCGCACACACGACTCCCGTGTGCGTTTCGACACCGCACGGCGACGCAATCGCTTCGTGCGAAGCGTGAAATTGTACAGTGAATGTCGTTAGGAACAACCATGAAATACTTCGAGCGAACATAATGGAAATAAACGAGTCCCCGGCGAGTCGATAAGTAAGTACCGGCATTTCATCCGTCCATTTCCATCCGATAGTTATATTTTTTATACGAAGAAGAAATTTCCAAATAAATTAGACCCCGAGATTTATTATTGTTCTCGTACCAGACTTGAAATTTTTCACGTCTACATTCCCAGCCATTGTTTCGTTAAAGAGATGAATCATAAATCCAAGTATAGTCAGTCTTCTTTCGAGGATAGCGTCTTACATCAGAACTTCTACTCTCTAAATTATTACAGAAACAAGGTAAACGAACACAATAACTTCTCGTCTAGATGCTTCTTAAACGTGAATTAATAATAACTTTAAAGAGATTATTAGAGATTATCAAATTTGTAAAGGCGGTTATTGAATGTAAAAATGAAAAGAAAATGGTGGTGAATATGTAAGAGAAAAGAGAAAAGTATTCTACTCTACTAGTCTACGTCGGCCGCGTTATTGGGTGATGGAGGCAGGCGTGGTACATTCGACGACCTTGACCCCTGTTCTCGACTGGCGCTCGTTCTTCGTAGACCGGTCGATATGTGCCGCTCTCCATCCCTCCGCGATATAACGTTCCCTCTTTACCTCTCATCGAAGAGGGGAAGAGAAAGAGAGAGAGAGAGAGAGAGATCGTTTCTCTCGACAAGCGGCGTCGGCGTCGTCGCCATCGTCGCGTCGCTACTGCCATCCTCCCTCGGTTTCCTCCTCCTCTTCATCCTTCACCCTCTCTACTCCTACTCTTCCTACTTCTTATTATTGTAGTCGTGCCTTCTAGTCCGTAGTCCGGTGCAATGTGTTCGTGAACGCGTTGTATCGATTTCGCGGATGCCGCCACAGTCGACGCAGAGTATATTCACGTTTAACCGAGTACAATTTTCAACAGAATTTGAATCTGCTTTTGATCCGGCTTTTCTTTTAAGGCCAAGTTAGTATTTTACATTACGAGGGATTATAAATGATACTTTTATCTTATGGAATAATACCTATGAACTATAAGTTCTATCGTAAAGTTCTTCCTAATCGAAGGTACGCATTCTGGAATAGATATATTTTCTTTTATGCGATTATTTCATTCAATTTTATTCCTTTTTCACTAAAATCTATAATAAGTACATTGATGATCAAAAATATATCGGACACGTGTGAAATAAAATTTGATTTTTCCCTTCACTGAAGATCTTGGATCGTCGTTAAAGCAACAAACTCGGACGCGATCGGCTCAGTATCTCGTGACCGGAATACGATACTTACGATAGCGTCGAAGCCGTCGACCGTTATGTTTCTTAGTTAAAGAAAAAGGAGGAGTGGCAGCGAAAACAACGCGCTTATTCGCTAATGCCAGCGATGACAATATCGAAGGAGAATCAAATGTCAGCATTTTCCACGCAACAACAAACGAGAAATTAATGACAGATTTTTACAAGAATCTTACTCCCTACTAACGATAATACAATCCCTTCCTCCTTCTCTCTCTCTCTCTCTCCCTCTCTCTCTCTCTCTCTCTCTCTCTCTCTCTCTCTCTCTCTCTCTCTGTCTCTCTCTCTGTCTCTCTCTCTAACACCCTAGAAACGAAAGGGTCACGTGCTTGCTTTGGGCCAGTGCCACGAAAGACACACAAAAATATCATACTCGCGTCACGAAGTCGCGGAGAATCAAGAGAAATTCGCATTAACTTAAAGAACACGCTTGTTCCAAACGCCTTGTGAATTCTGCTTGAATTTTTAGCAAAAACAATATTCTCTCTGTGCCGAGTTTCTCTCACAAGTAGCGACAACACGCGGTGTGCCGTAACAGCAGCATGCCGTTAAGCTTGTGTAACGTAGTTTACTTCCATGGTCATCCCCTCGACGTCGCCTAACTTTCTAGACAAAACTGCCTACTCCCTTTCCCCCCCTCTCCCTCTTTCTCGAGCAGCAGCAGCAGCAGCAGCAGCGGCAACAGCAGCAGCAGCATGCGCACACTCGGTCAACGATTTTGATCCTTTTGCTCGGCCGTGGCTTCACTTCTTGCGTTGCTTTACCAAGAAAACGTAATTTTAGCCCCCACCGAGTGGCAGGTAGGAAGGTAGATAGGTAGCTGCTAGGTGGGAGAGGAGAAGAAGCGGGTGCATGCCTAAATTGCCGAGGAAACGAGGCCTCTCTACTTCTTTTTCTCCGAGGGCTCTCCCTCACCCTCGCCTGTCTCCCTCCCTCCCTTTTTCTCTCTCTCTCTTTTTTTTATTGGATCTTTCTGAGATTGGCCGATACATAACGATCGAAAAATAAGAAATGTACTAAGCGAGTTTTTAGCGATACTTTTAAGACGTTACGCTCAAGTTTTGCTTCCTCGTCGAGCTTACTTTGCCTTTGAAGGGGAGAGATAGAGAAGGGGGTGGAAAAGGTTGTTAACCTTGGATTCCGTTCGAGTAAATTAATAAGAAATGACGTCAAGGTAATGAACAATCATTTTTTTAACGAAAAGAAATACTCTCAACATCAACGGTAGTAAGACGGAATTTATGAACGTTCACGGCCCTGTTATCATACGGGACCGATCGATATGTATACGGGCGGGAATCGAGAAAGCAGTTAACTCCCGAACAAGCAAACGTACGACTAATCGATATTTCCTGCAGTCGAAATTATTCAAATGCCATTCAGAGACGAAAGATTAGACAGCGTTCAATGCTCTGTCTCCCCACTTTTTTCAATTTCACATAGTCGAATCAGCGTTTTCAAGATAAAGCCGATCAAAGCTTGGACATCGAAAATGAGATAGAACATTTTCGAGAAGAATTAAAAAGACGATGCATTCGACCAACACATCCAAGGAGGGGAACTAGAACTAGGAAAGGCCGGCCGGAAGGGCCTGATCCGAAACAGACGGAGAGTATACGCTTGTGTGCTTAATGAGAGTGTGTGTGTTTGAGAGAGAGAGAGAGAGAGAGAGAGAGAGAGAGAAAGAGAGGAGGCCACATAAGAACAAGCGCGTGTGCCTCGTGGCCTGGAGTTGGCATAGTCGCCACCGCCACCGCCACCGCCACCGCCACCGCCACCACCGCCACCATCACCACCGCCTGCCGCTTTGCCGACTGCTTGCCTGCTGTTGACCTTGAGAAGATTCCTCTCTATGAAGGAACTACACGATATAGGATCTAACGGTGGTCGTTTGTTCCCTCTAGTTCTTCGACTATCGGCCAAGTAAGCTAATGACGAAAAATATGCCGATAATTCGCTATGATTGCCTACCTCTGAAATCAGACCCTTCATCAACGAAGCCTCGAGGACGTCGAAATTATGCGAAATTGGCCGAGTCAAAGAAATCCGCCGATTTATTCGACCGGCAAAACAAATAAACTAATAAAATGCGAAATACTACTTCCTGCAATAGAAAGAAAATTACATTAAACGTATCTTATAGTTTCCCTCTTTGAACTTTACGAATTTTATCGACTGCGTTTCTTTTTCGATCGTTTCTACGAGAAATACGAATATATAAATTAAAAAAGAAAATATCCATAGGTAAACGCTTAATAGTTTCTGTAGAAGGAAAAATTATACTGAGAATAGGTATATCTTACGTTTTCCCTCTTGAAACGTTCAAATTTTCTTTACGATCAACGACACAAGGAGGTCACGCAACTTGTCAGCCAATCAATGTCAGCGCCGAGGCAAACATCCACGGAACGATTAAAGATATCTTGACACTGTATAGTAATCGTTGTTAAGCGCGTTGAATACTAAAAATAACGTATTTACGACGGACGTTGATATCGTACCTCTCCTCCCTCTTCCTCTGCCCCATCCCCAATCCAAAGAAGCGCAGTATTACTCGTCATCGAATAAAATTTCTTCAGCTAATAATGCTCCTCCTTGTAAAGAAAGAAAGAAAGAGAAAGAGAGAGAGAGAGAGAGAGAAAAGAGAGATAGAAATGCTATGAGCATGGCCCATGCCTTTCTTCTCGATGACGAATCAACGAATTTCGCGTTTCCACGTTTAATGTAGGGGAGGAGAAGCAAGAGAGAGAAGAGAATAAAGTAACGTAGAAGGAGTGGAAGTCGTTTTGATTCGCGCACGCAAATTCGATGCAACGACGTACGATCCGAATCGTAACTCGTTATATAACATCACGGCGTGAACGATAAAGGCTAAAGAAGATGTTTTGGCCGACTCGATTTCACGCTGCTTCCAATTTTCAAATTCACTCTCCACATATCTCGGCGGAAAGAAGAATCGTCAAATCGAGATGATCGATGCTTTTCGGGCCTAACGTCGAACCAGCATCCGAAATAGCAACAATGATTTAATATGAGGAAAAAAGAAAAAAGAAAAATGGACAAAACTTACCCTGCATTTTCAGCCGTAGCAATGGACATGTGCCTCCTCTCATGGAGAATAGGCGCGGCGTCGCATTGCCGGGGAAGATCCGTGCGAAATGTCTGAAAATCCAAAGACACCTCTGCCAAACAAGTCACGTTAAGAGAAAGATGCACGAGTTCACCGAACTCACAAGGAACGATGATTTTTCTCTATGTATATTCACCGAATAAGAAGAAAAAGAAAAAAGGAAGAGGAGGAAGAAGAAAAAGAAGAAAGAAAGCAAAACGAAACGGAACGGAACAGAACGAAACGAAACGAAACGAAACGAAACGAAACGAAACGAAAATAATAATAGCCGAAGAAAATAATAGCGAGCACAAGTTTTCACCAAACTACTTTCTTCCGAAGCACTTCCGAAATTGGAGTTTTTCTCTCTCTTCGTTCACGATTCGTCGTAAAACGAGGCCTATCGCTTTCTCGTTGGCCTCTTGTTTATCGAAGTTCACCAGTATCCTTCTTCTTCTCCTTCTTTTTCTCTTCGTCTTCTTCGTCTCGATGAGAAATGAAGATGATACGAGAGCAGTAGTAGTAGTTGGTACGACTTTCACGGGAATCGTGATATCTAACGTTTTTAAACGACGAAACGACGTCCACGACGTCAACGACGTCAACGACGTCAACGACGTCAACGACGAGGACGAGGACGGCAAAGCCGGAGACGACCTCCTCCCCGTCTTCCTCCTTCTCCTCAATTTCTTTTTCTCTACACGAGCAAGATAGCCCGATCGAATTCCTCTTCTTCTTCTTCGCCACTCCCGTAACATTCAGTTTGAACATAATTTTCAATCGTCGAACTCCTCGACGACGACGCGACCGTCCTCCACCCTCCTCCACCTCCACCTCCACCTTTATCACTTTTTCCCTTATACTCCTCACAGTTATAATTCTCTCGTGTTGATTGTACGAAACCTTAACGATTCGTCGATTGATTCTAAAATATAAGAGAAAACATTTATTAGTCGAAATTTGTTTGATATTTCTTATCGCATAATAAAAACCATATCTTTCTTTTCTATTCTAAATGTACTGGGTTGGCCAATACGCATTCAAATTTTCAATAACTTTTAAATAAATAAAGAGATGTAACACGAATGAATCGTGGAATGCAACGAATCACATAGTGAATTCCAGCGATGCAATCAAATATCACGTATGTGTGAGAAAAGTAGGAAATATATGATACTTTTACAATGACTCAAAGAAAGAGAAGAAAAGAAAAACGCTATATAATATAGCTTTTATAAATTATATACTCCGCGCATTTTTTTCCATCTTTTTATCTTATTTTTAATCATCTTTTCGCCATAAACCATTCTCGTTATTGTACTCGTTATTATTATTATTATTATTATATATATATATATATATATATATATATATATATATATATATATATATAATCAAAAAATTTCTTCGTGACAATTTACAAATCATAAATATTATATCTTTTCTCAATATACTCGTATAATAATTTTATTGCTACTTTCGCATAAAAAGAAAACGAACAAAGTAAATAAATATCAGTAGGTATAAATCAGAAATGATTCTAAATATTATCCAATATTATTCGCTCTCTTCGTCGTATAAATATTATTAATAGTGATAATCAATATCGATATATCCCTGTAAGTGTATGTGTAGAGGTGAGGGGGGCCAGCACTATCTTGAAAAAAAAAGAAGAAAAATTTCCTAGAAAACTGCATCTTATATAAAAAAAAATCCTTTGACGTAGTCTTTCTCGTGACACTGAAAAACCTTACTTCCTCATTTTCTATTTTAATTAATTACTCAACGAAGAGATTATAGATAAATCTAGTCCCATGATACTGATATTGCATGTATATGCAAATACTATACTACATTTGCTACTTAAAAATTACAAAATATATTTCGTTTGAAATATTAAATTTAAAATGTTGAAAAATTTTTAATTAATCTTTGGTTCGTATCCAAAGTTTTCTAGTTTTACGCATTACTCCATTATATCCACGTGGTATGAGTAGGTTATTTCAAAGAAACAAGCATCTCTTTACCAAAGAAACGTAGTTACGATAAGAAATTATTATCTGTCAGATAGCGCATTGTTAATCCGAATGCCCTCGTTTATCGACCTCGAGTCATCTAAAATCGATATATATATATATATATACATATATACACGCATACGCACAAACATCATACATATTTGTATACGTGTATTGCAAAACGATGCATTTGTTTAAAAATGATCAAAAAATTGCCTTTTAAGCATAGAATTTAGATACGTGAAGAATGATGCCTATCCACGAAATAGACGTTATCGTTCTGAACTCGTTACGACTCGAGGGATTTCGGAAAGTAGGCCATTTATTGCTCTATCGCAACAACGATGACCCGAATTCGAATCTTTACATGACTGAAGCTGGCAACATTTCGTCTTGATTATTTATTCAAGCATTCGAAATATTCCTCTATAACATATCATGTAACTTTAATACTACAACTCTACCATCCCTTTCACAAATATTATCGATATTATAATTATTATAGTAACTGAAGTTAATCGAATTAACTCAGTTGTCTTTCTTTGCTTATTATTGTAAAATCAAATTGATTAAAAATAACAACCAATAGTCTTTCTTTTTTCTTCAGGAACCTCTCAAATTGGCAAATTTGGTGTTGTGTGTGTGTTTGTGTGTGTAAGCATACATATTGCTCTCTTATAAGATATTTTTATATTAAAACTATAGAATATACTTATTGGCCAACCCAATACTATACTATTATACAGAAACAAAATACTATATTAAATGCTGACGATACCGACATTATTAATAAAGTTTCACATTAGATAATTTTTGATTTAGACGCGCAAAGAGAGAAATTGATTATAAAGGGTAAACAATGTAAAATAATTATGTAAGATCTTTGACAACAAAGAGAATACAAGGTAATTGTAACGATGATGAATCGTTATCTACAGATAAAAGAGAATCTCTTGAAAAGAAACGTCTCGAGTGACACGAGTGTAGTCAACGTTCTCTTGTAATAATCGCACGCACAGCGATCCATCGAAATTCGAGTCGCTTTTCGAAGTCTCGCGAACGAGCGAGAGAACAAACGAACGAAGAAATGAACGAACGAACGAACGTCTCGTGACGCGCCTCTTCGTTTGCAAACTTATATATGTATCTCGTAACGTTAACGCGCGGGGCATGCGCATTGGGCCGTGCGAAGGTGGCTATGTTCTTCGATTCTACGAAGCTCGTCTCGCCGAAGGGGCGAGGAGTGGGGTGAGGTGAGGTGGGGTGGGCTAGGAGGAGAGGGTCCGCAGAAAAAGAGAGGAGAGAGAATCGTCGCGCGCATACTTTTTCTCGAAGATTTTGGATCTCTTTCTTGTCATTTAAATCGAATAATATTCTCATGTATTCTTCATTAAAACGTCACATAACCGTAACAATTTCTTTTTTGAAATGTTCTCACCTATACTTGTTTGGTTTATTTAAATCTTATATTACTCAGGTTTGAAATTACAACATCACATAACCTCAAAGGTTTCTCATTCGGAGCATTCTCATGTGTATCCGCATTTGGGATTTAAATCGAATGTATTACGATTTCTCAGTTACAATGTCACCTAACCTCATTTCTCCTTTGAAATATTTTCATGTCTATGATATAAAGTCAATTCAAAGATACAAACAAAATGAATTATTATTATATATTCGAATTATTATAATTATTACTAAAATGATTATTATTCTTTTTTTTCTTTACCTTCTTTTAAAAACTTGCTCTATATCTTTCTAGCTACGCTGGAAGCTTAACCAAGTTGACAACTTGTAAAAAGAAAAAGAGAGGTTATGCGTATTTGTCGTTAGAAATCCAAATCATAAATTATTAGGAAAGAGATTGAAAGAATAAGGGTTGATACACTTTAACGACGTATCGAATAACATATGACATTACGATAATATTGAGGCGAAAAAAAATTGCTTCTCACCGACGTAGGTGCCCATCGATATCGGGAAAAGGGATCGTTCTTCCATGTCAGGAGGAGACGACACCTCCCCGAGAGTTTTTCTCACACACACACACACGCGCGCGCGCGCACGCACTCTCTCTCTCTCTCTCTCTCTCTCTCTCTTTTTCTCACTGTCTACTTGGTCAAAAAACGTCTCTACGTATACAAGCCACTAATACGAGCGAACCTTACCGACGAGAAAAAGGAAAACACGCGCGACAACACAGGACGCAAGAGCAACCAAAAAAGAAAGAAAAGAGATGACGTTGATAATCTCTCTCGCTCGTTTACGACTCAAAGACAGCACTCGTCGTCCGATGGAAAGGCCATTTTCCTGTTATATCGTAACGGACGCACGCGTAAATATCGGCCTCTATCGACTACGGACGACAACGACGACAATGTCGTACACTCTCCTCTTCTTCGATTATCGCACACACGCGAAATAACGCACACTTCGGACAATTTATACGCGAAAACGAACAAATTCTTCTATCCTTCGTTTCCTCTTACCGAAAGAACAATGTTTCTTCTAAAATCTCCAATCGTCGAGTCTTTTCGGCACGTTCTTAAATACGTCTCTCGTTAGTTTCTTCGTTTTTGAGGCTCTTCTACGTCCGCCTTTAACGCCAAGAACGACAGAACGAATCGTATAGGTTGCAACAGTTTTCTGTAGAAAAGCACAGCGGGGCGCCACGAGACGCGACCGCGGCTCTCCTTTTCGCGCTCTCCCCTCCACTCTCGATAGCAGCACGGTAAAGACTTCCCCCACCCAAAACACTCTTAGTCATTCTATCTCTCTTTCTCCTGTTCTCGAGCACACCACACGCGAGCACGTACACACACCGTATGCGCACTGTGTGTCGAACTGCTGCGCTACTGCCGCTGTTCCGTGTCGTTCTTACTCAATGATTAATTTTAAAGAACTTGTCTCTTCTATCTCGTGGAAGCTCGAAATATAGACATCCTAAATAGAGAGGCGTCGCCCGACCGCTTTCAGCCTCAACGAAGAAAAGAGAAGTTCTAGCGAACGAACCTTCGCCTTTCTCTCGTCGTCTCGAGCCCGCCCATGTCTGTCTGTCTGTCTGTCTGTTTGTCTATATCTATCTCTCTCTCTCTCTCTCTCTCTCTCTCTTTTTCTCTCTCGATGGATGAGAAAAAGATATGCGTCTTTGATCTCTCCTTCTCTCCTTCGTTTTCTTCCCGTCGATAGCCTTCGTCGTATCTCCTTTCTTATCGTTCTCGTCTTCCTTCTCACCCCTCCACGCCCTTCGTTTTCTTTCGTCTATCACTCGCTGCTACCGTACAATTTTCCCTGCCTCTCTCTCTTTTTATCTCCGTGCGCAGCACGATCCCATACGCGCTCTCTACGATCGCTGCGCGGCACGGCGCGGCGCGGCGTGTTGAGTATGTGTCGGCAATGTATAGGTGTGCGCGAGTGCGCAAACTCTAGTGCTGTGTGTGCACTTGATTAGCCGTGTCTGACGTCACGGAACGGTTACATTGCTCGCGATTGTCACACACACTCGACTGAGAGGCACCACCGTCGTACGAGCGAACGTAGATTTTCGTTCACAAAACCGTTATATCTCTTCGAGGCGAAAACTTGGAATGATAGGGTACGCGCGCCCCCGCGCACCTCCAATGCGATCTATTATACACAAGAAAATTATCGCTTTCCGCGTAGAAAACGAATTGCCTTCGCGAAAAACGCGGCCGGGCTCGCACGCGCAAACCACTCGCGGTATTCGTGAAACAACTGAGTACACGCAACACACTATTCTCCTGCCCATACGAAAGGTATACCATCAGGTGGCGACACTATGCGATCTCCGCACGATCCTCGACGAATACGATTCGACCCACGAAAACGCACGATTTTTAACGAGAACGAACGATTCTTCCTCCTTGGTCATTACCAAGTGCATAAATTTCGTGCATCGAGACATTTAATTCGAGTTAGGAAGAAAGGATACATTTCTACGCATAACATCCTAATAAATTATTTTATATAATCAGAGCAGTTTTACTTTATAAACCTCATATCTCTCTATATTCTCCCTATATTCTCTCTATAATCTTGTCGAACGATTTTAAATGCTTTTGCTCGAAAGTAACCTTGCAGTTGATTTTCATTGGTCCGATAATTTTTCGCTTGACCAATCAAAACACGCTGGTGTATCGACCCTCCTAGAGACCTCTGACGACCCTAAATATTGTTATTTTTTTTCTTTCTAACTCCTGTTAAATAATATAGTTCGAATTAGCTGTCTTAATACGATTTAACGTATATATGATTAAATTCTATACAATCTATAAAAATATATCTTCCAGTTTTTAGCTCACTGATATCTAATACGTCACAAAGTCGCTTGTCCAAATGTTTATTGTTTTTATATTCGAAATTGGCGCTCTTGGAAAGTAAACTTTTGTTCGCGCATCTATTACTTTTAGCAAGACGCACATACTATATACACATAGAAAAAGAATACTTTTCTTATATATAAACGCGTAGGAGAAAATTAAAGGTACCAGCGTGAAGTACGACCTTCAAGTACATCTAATGGAATTATTCTTAATACCCAATATTCCAGATTATATCCAATATAAGAGTATGAAGTTCTGATTAAAAAATTGATTAAGAAATTACTCTCTTACGCTGTTTGTGAAAAGTGAAAGTTTCGCAAGTGAGAAACGTTTCGTGTTTTCAATTTATTACGAAACACTTTTAAATATAGCGTATGTAAGCAAATTAATTAATGATTAAGATTTTAAACGAGCGGAAGTAAATATTGATTCTACTAATAAATTACATCCGCTACTTGAAAAATATTCGTTTACAATTAGTTCTCATTATTTAGTGAATTTCCTTTCGAGAGACGATACCTTAAATTTTCTATTACATGACGTATACCGAAGCTCCAAATTTTTATTATTCTGTTTCAGTGAACTAAAAGTATTTAAACATTCGTTAAAGTATTATGTGGAAAAGTTAATGTATAGAAATAATTAAACGTGTCTCTAGCATTCGCTTTAACCATCACAGATGCCATACATTCTAGTGCGTGGTAATTTAGCTTCGTACGGTCACAGATATCCGTGGAGAGTTCTAGTATCAGGACTCAAAGGTAATGCTTTATACTCCAATTGTTATTCGAATGGCAGAAGAAACCAATTCGATAGATTATTTTTTCTAGCATCCGACATAGAACAACTTACTCGCTTTGCTTCTGGAGGATATTGCGACGATTTTACGATAGTCTATTTACAACATCCTTGTGTAATATTAACTGCTCTGGAGGTTCTTGGATATAAGGTTGTCGCTTCTTCTAGTACTAGCATCAAACAAGACTACAATGAATATATGTGGACTATGAGAAAAGATTTCTCAGAACCTGAACCTGAACTTGTCATAAAAGCACGTAAGTTTTACCAATAGATTCGTTTCTATGAATTTTTATAAATCGACTTTATAAGTTATAAAGTCGATAACTTTGGCAAAGTAACAAATGTATTATATGTATGTGTCAACCAAATAACACGTGCTGTCGAAAAATTCAAAAATAGGTTAGAAACAATTATTATAGATTCTCTTAAATATTAGAAACTTAGTGACACATTAAAAAACAACGTTACGTACGTATGAGACAATATTTGATGTTCGAAGCTTGCAAGTAAAACTGCTCGTTGTAATAACAGTAAAAATAATATTCATTTGTATATACAAACGAGTAAACCTTTTCTAATCGGGCTGACAGTGTTGTTCGTCCAGACCGGTACGAAAAATAAAAATCTAATGGTTTGCTGAATCATCAATACTTTTCAAACGACACTTCCTATTGATGTTTCAACAAAATTTGATAAAAATTTCAATCTTAATTTAATTAAAGTGTCTATTTTCAAGTGGCTGCTCATCAAAAGTACAATCAATGAAAAAACATCGGTTGTAAATTTAAAACGATCGAGCGAATGATTACTTACCATTTTCTATCTTATCTGGATTAATAAAGATAAAGTAAAAAGGCTCCTTTTATATACTTTCTTGACGATAAAATGATATATCTGTCATTTTTCATTGGTTTTATAATTGATATAAAAATTATTACGTGTCATGTAACAACGTGATACAAATGAAAGTAAAATAATTAATTTATCCGTAATTTTGATCGAAAGAACAATCGCATTTTTTAAGATTGTCGATAATTAAAAATTTCTTTTATGCATTTTTTTCGTTCGATATGAACTCACTTCATTCCGTACTTAAATAGTACACGGTCTACAATACGTGTGTGTGTGTGTGTGTTGTGTATAGAGTATTGAACAAAATTTGATTCGTGAGTGCGATGCGTCATTTGTCGGATGAATTCATTGATTGAGAAAAGTGCAATTAATGTGAAAATGGATAGAAGTGGAAACGACAAACAACAGGTATGATCACGCACCATCCTTCATCTTCTTCACATTATTTCAATTTGAAATTGTAGACTCTGCGATCGATAAGACGAATTACGTACATATGTTTATGCGTTAAACGCTATTTACATACGTAAAGGGAAAAAGTGTAAACTTGTTCGTTTTAACTTCATACCATTCATATAATTCTATGTCATTCATCGTTTATTTGCAATATCAACAAAATTTAGAAAGAATATATTTTGTTTATCTTTCGTAACAAGTAGAATGACTCGTAGTTGAATATTACCAAGTCAAAGAACGATAAGAATCTTCGATTATAAAACTCTCATTAAAAAGTTATCGCTTTTATAATCATTGACGTTTCGAGTTTATTAATGAAGAAATATTGTCGATCGATTTCGTTATATCGAAAATTTAAATGTTTTACACTAACGGTTAATAATAAAGTTTAATCGAATCGAAATGGTGAAAAAATGTGGTATTGTGTGGAACTATTACAACAAAAAAGTGGATGGCTCTCAAGTCATCGCTTTTTGTAAATTTTGTGATCATTCATATATACAAAACGTAGCGCGTATGGAAAGACATTTGGAACGTTGTCTAAAGTGTCCAGTAGAGGTTAGACGACAATTTATACAATTAAGAAACGATAAGAGAAACAAAACAAATATTCTTGACATTAAAATTAATGACAAGCAACGAAAGCAAGAATCTTCGTTAGAACATGTTACCGAGATGGAATTGGAAGATCTGGATGATTGGCATTATAAAAATCGGTATTACATAGATGAAATATCAGAAACGATTCAGCAGTGCGATGCAAAGATGGTGATAGATTCTAAAGATAAGTCACGGACAAGCCACGACCCTAATGTTCAAAGTATCAAAGGTGATAGAAATGCGACAATAAGAACTAGGGACGCGAATCAGACTGACACAGAGATGGCTAAAATTGGTAATTTCAAAACATTAGATATTATAAAATAGATTATTACGATGCAAATGTTTATTTTTAAATGCTTTCGTAGGTGGATCTGAAGAATGTAAAAGTACCATTCGTCATAAGAAATCTCTACCTACCAGAAGAATTTCACGATGGCCATTCCTTTCCATTCGTGGTGCCGGATATTCGCCCCTACAAAGCAAAATATATCAAGAACAATTGTTGGAGAGCCAGGCGTTAAGAAAAATAGCCGAGCTGGAGTTACGCCGTAAAACTTTGGAATTGGAAAGATTTCAATGGGAATTTGAAAGAGACAAAGCTCAAAGTGAAATACGTTGGGCTTATGAAATGCGAATGATGCAATTACAAGAGGAGCATGAAAAGAAACTGTTTGATCAAAACAAAAATTGAGGATAAATACTCTTATCCATTAATAAGATATTGCGACTTGTTTTATCTTTCTCGATTATAAAATATTCTTACGAATTGCGAACATGCATTCCCTGGTTATTTATAGAACTCCTCAATTATGACAGTCGACTGCTTTGCATATTCTATAATATTAAAGATAAAAAAAATTATATTACAATTAAATAAAATGTCTGTAAAAAAAAAAAAAAAAAAAAAAAAAAAAAAAAAAAAAAAAAAAGAAATAAAAGAAACACATCTAGCTTATTAGATTCATGTTATATCTCGTACAAATGCATATGTATATAATAATTTGATTGTCTCTGCATAAAAACATATAAAGAAAAAAGAAGACATAGAAACATCCACTTTCATTATTTTCTCGTCGCATCTGTCATCTTTAATCTCGTAAGCATTGTAATT
This sequence comes from Vespa velutina, assembly GCF_912470025.1. Lineage (NCBI taxonomy): Eukaryota > Metazoa > Arthropoda > Insecta > Hymenoptera > Vespidae > Vespa > Vespa velutina. The sequence goes on from NC_062206.1 coordinate 3,629,808, forward strand.
ATTTTCTTCTAGAAGGAAAAGATGGCGAAGTCTAACGAAAGTTGTATCGACACCATGGCGGAACCAGTCAGTGTAATGCCTGAAAAATGGGTTAACACCGCAACGAGCGAAACTTTTTATTACGTTGGTGTAAGAGGATCGCCGTATGCAACCGAATCATCTGTTTTTGAATTATCTCCGGACGAACTCTTGGCACTTACTAAACGTTTTCAAAGCTCTGCTTCGACGGTGGTCAATGGCGCACTGATTAAAGGTTCATCCAAAATTTTTTATATTAAAGAATAAAGTTTATAAACTTATTTCAATTCGTTTTGTTTTAAATTGATGGTTAAACTCAAGTGCATCGATTACTTTACTTTTTCTGAATGAATAGTTAAAAAACATTATAACAAACTTATTGTTGACAATTTCTTTTAGGACGACCCTTTTCGGTTATTAATGCTCTAGCCGAATTAGGCTATCGAGTTATTTGTAGTACCGGAGAAGCTGAAATTCTTTGGACGCTGCAACGGGAGGTTTAATTTTTCTAAAGTATTGTATTTGTAGTAAAGAATATGCACATATATAAAGATATACACCAGTAGTTTGTGCGTAATATATAATATTAATCTGCGCAATCATCAAAGAGGATCCTAGAACAATTATCTATCCTTTATTTTATGGACTAATGGATGATCGTTCGCTTTTTATTTTTTACGTTTGCGACTAATTATTAGTCTCTAGCAATTTATCATTATAAGCATTAAATAATAAATGCGTACGGACCAAATATAACGAATCGTTATTTGTAAAAAATACATTCTATTAGTAACTATTTTTTTAGTAACTACTTTAGTAATTATTTTATTGGATTATACAAGGATAGATACTTTTTATACATTTTCTTATGAAAAGAAAGAAAAAAAAAAACTGCAGAGTTTAGTATATTTTCATAATTCGATAAATATACAGAATGGAATTGTTAAACGACTGTACAACGATGCCTATGTATGATATTACAACGTAAAAAGAATATTATGTAGTTTTTTAGGCACGTTAAATTGAACCCAACACATTAACATGTTTTCCAATGAAACTAGTAATCTAGGAAGAGAAGCTATCCGAATTTTTCTATACGATTAGCGGCCGAGCATATTTTAGATTTTTTAGATCATATTAAACAAGGCGAACATTCATTCAAAAAAAAAATCAAAATGAGTAAATTTTGCGTCCAAATATAATGGATTCTCGATAGTTAAGAAATTAAATAAAATAGTGACGGTTTCTCTCTTCGCTTTATCATTTGAAGAATAAAAAAGTTTTTATTGTTAACATTGAAATAATGTTTAGCAAATTTATAAATTTTTTATCAATATATAGAAGAAAATTAAAAGTATTTCAAGTAACATATTTACAATGTTTATCGATGTATCAGTTTTTATCGTTATTATAATAATGATTTCTCCTGTGAAGTGATCATTTGTCGATATTTAAAAAATGTTCCTTCAACCGAAAATGGATATTTCAAAACCTAATTTTGGTGATTTATCGTCCTAGCAAACGAGCACGAACTACTAAATGATTTATTGTATTATTACACAAACCACGTGGTTTATGTTTAAGTTTCCTCTTTTTTCCGTATTAGTATTATTATATTATATTATATTATATTATATTATATTACATTATATTATATTATATTATATTATATTATATTATATTATATTATATTATATTATATTATATTCATATACCATTCGTTCTATGGAATTTTGCATTTTAAAATCTATCTATTCTATTCTTTATAGAAGAGATTAAATCGTACGTGTATACATATATAAAAGTATTCGTATTTTTTTACAAACGAAAAAGAGAAAAAGAGAAAGAGAGAGAGAGAGAGAGAGAGAGAGAGAGAGAGAGAGAGAGAGAGAGAGAGAGAGAGAGAGAGAGAGAGAGAGAGAGAGAGAGAGAGTTATTTGTTTTATTAGAATGTATATTATTCTTATTCGTATGCATTCAAGTTAATACCATTATCCTAAATAACTTAGAGCAATTGAAGCGTGTCGATTAAAAACTCTTCTAATGAGTTACAGATTGAAGATAAAATGGCGAAAGAACATGAACATGAGAAAGATGTAGACTCCTGTTGCAGTTTATCCGTCAACTTGAGTGTTAGTCAATCTTTGTCCGAGATTGAATTCGAGCGAGGGATATGGTATGCTGGTGAGTTGTGAAAAATATTATTTCAATAAATTTCAATTTGATATTTGATATTTTTCGTTTCTTTTTCAGCTCAATACAACGACAAGGACAAAGTAGAAAGATTTTTAAAAAAGGGAATTTCGGCGGATATCGAAGACTCCGCTGGATATACTGCTCTTCATTATGCAGCTCGAAATGGATATTATCAGATCTGCGAGATGTTGTTGCAATATGGAGCTAACGTAAATGCTAGAACGCGTTGCGGGCAAGCAACTGCTCTTCATAGAGCAGCTACACAAGGACACGATCGCGTCGTTGAATCTTTATTAAAGTACGGTGCTAATGCAAATTTAAAGGATGCTGATGGATATACCGCTCTGCACAGAGCTCTTATTGGTGCTCGCGTGTCCATTTGTAAAAGTTTGATTCCGCATTCGGATCTGTCTATCGTCGATAATAAAAATCGTACCGTGAAACAATTGGCTGACGAATACTGCAACGACATCGTCTCGCTTTTATTTTCATAATCTTAATAAAAATGTTTATGTCATCAATTATTTTCATGTTCAAAATAATCGATTAATGTAAACAAATCGTCTATTCTTCGATATCTTATTGAACAATAGGATTAGACTTCAATACTGATCTCATCATCAGCTGTCACGTCAGCTGTCACAATGATGAACGTAACATTAAAAAACGAATAAAGTACAATAGACGTCGTTGAAGAAATCTTCTCGGCAAATCTTCCAAATTCTCTTAAATGTCGCTCGTACATTAGCTGTGTTCTCCTCCGCTCTCATTTCTCTCTCTCTCTCTCTCTCTCACTCACTCTCTCCTTTTCTTTCTCTCTTCCTCTCTATTTCTCTTTCTTTCTAATGTTATTGCAAAATTTAATTTTACAAACTATCAAAAGAAACTTGAGAGAAATGAAAAGTAAATTAAAAGAATGAATACGACCGGCGAAGTGGTCACTATTTTCATCGGTCAAGCTGGAACTCAAGTAGCAAACGCTTGTTGGGAATTATTTTGTCTTGAACATGGTCTCAGACCTGATGGTTTTTTTCAACGTGGATACAGACCCATCGATGAATATTATTATACGTTCTTTGGTCCGACTGTGGTGAGAAATCCATTTAGTTTAGTTTAAGGAATAAAGTTAGAATATGATCTATGAAAATTATCTTTAGACAGGAAAATTCACACCCCGTACTGTGATAGTGGATTTAGAACCAAGTGTGGTCGACGAGATTAGAACTGGAGTTTATAGAAATCTCTTTAATCCATCATCATTGATAACTGGCAAGGAAGATGCAGCGAATAATTTTGCAAGAGGATATTACTCGATCGGTGAAGAGATAAAAGATCTCGTTCTAGATCGTATTCGAATCATCTGCGAAGCTTGTTCTCGATTAACTGGCTTCATTGTCTTCAGGTAAAATCCGAATTTTACTTACTATATTTCTGTTAATTTCCTATTATTAACGAAACCAAAGATGACAAATTATTTATTTTCTAGATCCTTTGGCGGTGGCACTGGTAGCGGCTTAACGACTTTGTTGCTGGAAAATCTTAACATAGACTATGGGAAAAAGTTAAAATTGGATTTCGCAATTTATCCAGCACCAAACATATCCACAGCTATCGTCGAACCTTATAATTCTATATTGACGACTCATGGGACTCTAGATCACGAGGATTGTTGTTTCGTCGTTGACAACGAAGCTTTGTACGATATTTGTGCGAGGTTCGAATTTTCTATATAGCAATTGTCTCGATACCTGAGATATCTTTTTTATTCATTTATTACATTCGTAGGAATCTGAATGTGGAAAATCCGACTTATACGAATCTCAACCGATTGCAAGCTCAGGTAATATCGAGCATCACAGCGTCGATGAGATTTGAAGGTTCGGTCAATGTCAGCTTGGAGGAGTTGCAGACGAATTTAGTACCTTATCCAAGAATTCATTTCCCCTTGGTAACGTATGCTCCTATAACTACACCTGAAAGAGCAATGAACACGGTGATGTCAGTTCAACGAATTACATACGATTGCTTCGAGCCTGCTAATCAAGTAAACATAACTAAATTAGATTTGGACGAGATAGAACGAAATTATCTTACTCATCTCTATCGCTCGATCTTAGATGGTAAAGTGCGATCCCCGTACGGGTACTTATATGAGTTGCTGTCTACTTTATCGCGGTGACGTAAGTCCGAGTGACGTTAATAGGACCATCGCTAGTTTGAAGGGTAAAAAGTTTATACGATTCGTTAGTTGGAGTCCAGTAGGATTCAAGGTAAAGCCAAGAATGATCCTTGATTCAATTTAGATAGAATTTAAACTAATCATCTCTATTATTTTAGGTAGGAATCAATTATCAACCATCCACAACGGTTCCTGGCGGTGATTTGGCTCAATCGAATAGAACTGTAGCAATGTTATGTAACAACACAGCAATTCGACATGCTTGGATTAGAATTGCTCGGAAATTTGACTTGATGTATCAGAAAAGGGCTTTTGTTCATCACTATGTCGGTGAAGGTATGGAAGAGAAAGTCTTCCAAGAGGCTATAAACGATACAGCTACCCTCGTCGATGATTACAAAGAAGTCGAATTATGACGTATTGAATGCTTGAAATTTGGTAATTTAGATTTTCAAAAGATTTTCTACAAATTGTACATTGAAATAAAATTTTGAAATTCATTAACAATTCTTTATAATTGTAAATTTTCTAATTATTCTTCTTAGAATCTCATTAATATTGATAAGTTTTAACGATTTATAATAATTACTTATGAAACCTCCATGAACAAATTTTAAACATTTTAGTATATTGAACATTCTGTAGACTTTCTAGATCTATGATATCATAAAAGTTCCTAAAATGGACCTAATTATAAATTATTTTATAATTAATAATCATGACGTGTTAATATTAATACATATATATATATATATAATGTATTAATATATATATATATATATATATATATATATATATAATGTATTAATATATATATATATATATATATAATGTATTAATATATATATATATATATATTTATTAAAACTATGATTTATTTCACTCTTTTAATTATTAATTATAGACATTTTGCATCTTCCAGATATTCTATAAACTCTCAAAAATAATATAAGATCGTAAAAATTAATAACAAATGTCTAATAATAGTATACGGGGTGTGTGTGTGTGAATATGCCTATCCTATAATCGACCGCCATATTGTCGCAAAAATGCTTGATTTGTAATAAGATCACATTTTTATTAAATATTATATTACAGTATTAATAAACATTACATTATTAAAACAAAATCGATATAATAATTTAGTACCGATCCTTACGTTAGATGACATCAAAGACATTTAAAATGTTAGGGGTGTCTATTTCTTTACCGCCTTTTTGTCAATTCGAAACAATCTTTTATTTGTATGAAAATTGATGATTTATGTTTATTTTTAAACATGTAATAGATTTTTGCAAGGAAAATGACATTTCTCAAAAATCTAAAAAGATTTTTAAAATCCGCGGTACCGGAATGACATGATACTCACCGAAAATTCTGACTTCTAACGTAGTAACTCGCACGCTAAATCTAATCTTTGTTCTTAAGAGCTATGTGATAATTAACGGAATATACTTTTTTTTTAAATATTACCTCATCGTACTACGAGTACATTGTAGATTATTTAAATAATTATAAAATCGTCGGATCACTAAGATGATTAAATGTCTGCTATACGAAAACAAAATGTTTTTCTCGGAATACGAAAGGAAAATAATATGGTAACTCGCACGATCAATCTAATGTAATGTTCTTTCTTGTTGACATTCAATCGACAAAGGCTGAAAAAAAATTATTGTATATATGACACGTCTTATAATCTATGTGATGTATCGGAATATACTATTGTTTAATTATTATCTCTTGATTGATATGATGTAGAAGTTCGTGAAATGTTGCTTGATTAATTATTTTATAAATAATTACTGTGATATATTAATATAAATTAACACTGATTAAATTTACACAATTTCCAGGAATAAATTATAAATATTTAGACGCTTAAAATGTTCTATGAACTATTAGAAATAATATAAGCCTATAATAGTTAATAAGGAATTATTAATAATTAAGAAATAAATTATTAAAATTTGCCGTATACATGAATGTATTCTGTGTATATATATAGTACTTAAAATTAGCCATCAATTTCTCGCCAAATATCTTAAATTTCTAATGGGAATGCAGAACGATAGTGGAGGTCGATCGCTAACTTAAATGTTATTGGCTGTGATGTTAGATGGAATAAATCTCAGCGCTAAATTTGAATCAGTACAGAGAGACGTTATCTGAATTGATAAAGTAAGAATAATAATAAAATTTGTCACATTTAAATGTTCCTAATGTTCTATAAACTCGTTGGAATAATATGATATCATAAAAGTTTATAAACGTGCCTAATAATTAACTATTTCATAAATAATCTCCGGGACATATTAACCTAGATACATATTACTGATTAAGGTATAATTTATTTAATTTCCAATAATAAATCATAAATATTTAGATGCTAGAAATGTTCTACGGATTTTCAGGAATTATATAAGCTCATAAAAGTTAATAAAGAAGTCTTAATAATAAAGAAAATATTTATCAAGGTTTAACGTATATATCAATGTATTCTGTATATCTGTATGTAATTATGTACACACATAAGTACCCAACATCCATGCATACGGCTAAAATTAGATATTATATTGCCGCAAAAATTTCAGATTCTTAATAGGAACACAGAACGATAGTAGAGGTCGATCTCTAAATGAGATCTATTGACTGTCACACTATATGGAGAAAGTCTCAGCGCCAAATTTGAATTAGTATCATGTGAATTAGTATCATTAGTATTATTAGATTAATGAATAAAAAACTAGTTAGTAATGAAATATTAATTAATTATTATACACTCTTCGATTATTTTATATCATTTTAGATACGATATAGAATATTTTTAGCAATGAAATGTTTTATATATTGTCTATTTTATTTTCTGTATTCATTCATTTGTCAGATATTCTATATAACCATATCATAATAAAAAATCATTAAAATATTTTATAATTATTTTCCGTGGAATTTCACCTATTATTATTATTTTCTGTTTACCCTATGTGAAAGTTTTCCTATGATAATGTCTAAGCATCTGAGATAAAGCCAGTTTTCAAATCAAAAGATTTTAATTGAGTATGAAATGGAATTACTCTTTACTAAAGATATTTCAAAATTTTATAAACTCTAAATCTTGTTCTAAATATTTTTATGTCGCAAGTCTCCTGTATTATTTCAATTATGTAACAGTTAAAAAATGTCCTCATTGTCTGTCCATATTCTTTGATGTTGCCCATTAAATATACGACATACTTCGTCAAAAATTTTACATCTTTTTATATGTTACTTGCATATATTGTTACGGCAGGTATTGAATACTTATTAATGTTAATATGCATTGGTTTGCTTTAACACGTTGCCACAAATGACGGCTATAGCCGTCCGATTGTTGACGATATGTAGGCAAATGACGGCTATATCTGTCTTGTACATGAAGACTGACGCTCAATTTCATATGGCAGTTATAAACAATTGAAAAAAAAATGTGTTTCTGAGCATGATCGTCAAATTAAAAGTGTGCGGCAACGTGTTAAAGGACACACAGTATATTTGTCATTTTATATAACAATTTGACAGAAAGTTTTTTATAAAAAAGCAAGTTTGAAGATGTAGAAATTTAAGTCCATATGAAATGATATTACATATTATCATCGACACTTCAAAATTTTATGTATAAATTGTATATATTTATATGTGTGTAATGACAATTTATATCATAAAACAAATACTTCTTTATAATTATCGAATATAATTTATTTTTCTACATATTCAATATATATATTTATACTTTAGGATGTCTATAATATATATATATATATATATATATTATAGACATATATATATATATATTATGTCGTGATATTGTCGCAAAAATGCGCGTTTTGTAATGGGAGCACATAACAATAATGGAGGTCGTTATATAAAAAGCGGGAGAATATAATTCAAGCTCCAACACTAGATGGCCCCAGGGTATAAAAGGTTTCTTAAAATAATTATTTAATACTGGTGCCCACGCTAGATAGCGCTAGGAATATTAAAAAGTTTGTTTATTAATTATTTAGTTCAGTTACCAATGCTAGATGACGATAGAGGAACAAATATTTTCGATTTGTCCATAATTTGAATTTTCTAATAGGATAACATAATTTGCTAAGAGGTGGCTCAATTTCGCGTGCCACCTCTTCATGCCACATCTTCGTGCATCGTGTAATACTAATGCAATGGTCGATCTGCAGGAAAATTTTTGCTTCGTTTATAATTTGAATTTTCTGATAGGAAAGAATAATTTACCAAAGATCAAAAAATCTGAGCATCAGATATTTACGTACACACGCAAGCAGGTAATCACTACTTCATGGCATACATACCATATTCAACAATATGAAAATCAATAGAGATATGAGTTTTTCTCTTTTGCCGCAAATTTCGAGGGCCATCACAGTACAAAATTTTTTCTTCGAAAAAAATGTCAAAAACAGCATTTACCCCAACAATGAAAACAGACGTAATTTTTGACCAATTACGATTTACAAAATATCACTTTAAAGATGAAGGTTTATTCTAGGATTCCTTTTTATTCATGCATAAATTATTTTCAAAAGCATTTTTTTTTAAAGAAAATAAAGCTTTTTGAAAAATATATCGTAGATTAAACCTACGTCTTTAAAATAAGACGTTCTTCATCAAAATCAATCTGGAATTATGTCTGTTCTCATTAATGACGTAAATCATTATAAAAACAGAGATAACAGTCTTTTAAGGCTTTAATGCTCGAAGTCGAGTGTGACTCGACAAGATCGGTTACTATGGTAACCCTATGTCGAGTGTGACTCGACAAGAATGGTCGCTATAGCAACTTTATGTCAAGTGGTACTCGACATAGTTTTCCTTTTACTCACGTCGTATTTTATGTTAGCGTCGTATTTTATGTCAGTCCTCGTTATTCTATAGCTGTATTAAACGTATTGCTTCTGCAGACTATTCTTAACTTCGATAAAAAAAAATCATTTAAATAATGTGTGACACTGACAATAGTGATGACGAATACATGGATACTTATAATTTCTTTACTTCTCAGTGTAATAAAAGAACAATTAACGATATATATTCGAGTGACACAGAGGATGAAAACATTGCTAGTAGAACGCAAAGAAAGTGTAGAAGATTTATTTCTGATTCGAGTGATGGTGAAGAGGAATGTAGTAAAATATACTACGATGGACTCTCTGATGTTTGGGTCGAATTAACTTCGAAAGATGAGGAAAATACGACGATTCCATTTTCGATCGGACAAGAAAGAATTGGCCCACAAAACTGTGATAATTGTATAGATCCGTTAGACTATTTTCAATTATATTTCACCAATGAATTAATTGAAAATATTGTTGTAAAAACGAACAACTATGCCCGTTCGAAAATAGCAAAGAGAGTATTGTCCGAAAGGTCAATATGGAATACCTGGAAGGATTTAACTGTATCCGAAATGAAAGCTTTTTTAGGGCTTATATTGAATATGGGAATTGTTCGTTTATCTAATATACAGGATTATTGGTCCAAAGAGGAAGAATTTCAAGTACCATTTTTTTCTAAAATCATCGATAAAGGTCGATTTATGCAAATATTTTGGATGTTACATTTAAACGAAGTACACGAACCAAATGCAATATTAGAAACTAGATTACAAAAAGTGAGCAAATATCTTGAATATCTCGATTTGAAATTCCGAGAACATTTTATTCCTAATAAATGTATTTCCATAGTTGAATCTGTGGTGAAATACAAAGGAAGATTAGGTTCTACTGTTTATAATCCTCAAAAACCAACAAAATGGGGTATTCGTCTGTATGTTTTAACGGATTCAGAAAGTGGTTATTTGTATTCTTTTCTTCCATATTATGGAAGTATAACTACTGAAAATTTACCATATCCTGAACTTCCTGTTACCAATAGAGCAGTTTTATATTTATATAAAAATCTTCAAAATTCAATTTCAGAAGCAAGCGGTTATCACATATATACCGGTAGATTTTATTCTAGTGTAATACTTGCGAAAGAATTATTATCCCAATCTTGTCATTTTACTGGTATAATAATGACGAATGGAAAATATGCTCCAAATTGTCTTAAAGAAAGAAAGTTGAAAAAAGGTGATATTGTAGCTTATAGAAATGAAAATGTATTATTGTTTCAATTGAGAGATAAAAAAATCGTTAGTATGATAAGTACTTGGCACACTGTAGAAATAGAAACCAAAAATAAAATACCACACATTATACAGGATTATAACAAAAATATGAATGGCGTTAATTTGGTTAATGATTGTGCTTCGGTTTATTGTTTTATGAAAAAAACTTTAAAATGGTGGCGTAGATTATTTTTCTGGGGTTTAGAAATGTCTGTAATAAATTCGTATATTCTTTATAATTATAGAGAAAGAGAGAGCAATCCTATGACGTATTTAAAATTTGTTAAAGTTCTTGTAAGAGAATTAACGAAAGATTTTTATTCTATTTCAACAAATATTCCACATGTATTGTTAAATAATAACCAACGACTAAATAATGAGTTACATGTTATTCAGTTGAATCCTTTGCATAAACATAAAGATTGTAAAGTTTGCTCGAATAGGAAAATAAAAGGAGGAAGACGAGAAACGAATTACTATTGCGAAACTTGTACCGATCATCCCGCTCTTCACGTGGGAGAATGTTTTAAAAGATATCACACTTTGCAAGATTATAAAATATAACTTTCTATTGAGATACATTGTTCTTTATTTATATAAATATTTGTTTTCTTCCTTTTCTTTTATTTTATTTTAATAAAACATAGCTAAGCAAATTCTTGTCCATTAATAGATGGATGAAAATGAATACTAAAGTTTAATTTAAGATGAAGATGTATATAAACATATAAAAATGATTTGTGCAATAAAAAACTTATTTGTATATGTTGGACAGATATATATTTAATAAATCATAGTTAAACTTATTTGGAATTTTGTATCATCTAAATGTACATTTATATATATAACTCATATTCTATCTAATGCCTCTAACATAATAACACTATTTCCTCGAATCACCTGTAATTAGGAAATATTGATATTATTGAACATGAAATAAGGAAAAAATTAATTTTAATGTTGACATATTACTTACCACCATACCAATATTATTTTTTGTACCACCTTTACATTCTTCAACGCTCTCATCGATTACCATATTCATAAAAGGGTCAAAACCACGTAAAATACCAATCACATGCCTTCCACCATTTAATTTTACTATAAACAAAAATAATATGCTTTATCAACATCGCAAAAAATTTACAAGAAAACTTTTGCCCTAAACGAATACAAATTATAATCAGTATTATGTTATTTGTTTATACTCACGTGAAAGACGTTTGTCCATATATCTACAAATAATAAAACAAAATGATAATAATTTTATATAAATCAAATAGATAACCTAAAATTCGTACTTTCATATAATCGAACTTAAATACAATTTGAAATATTATTTAGGATATATAAATATAAATATACTAACTTTTTAAGTTCTGGAGGATGTGCTTTACTCATTTTTAATTATTTAAATTTGAAATTTTACGCTTACAAAAATAATATACCTTAACCAATTTTATCCAAGTGTATATAACCCTGATGCAACCAGGACTGCCACTATACAAAAACTAAATATCTTTAAAAATAATAATAATAAAACTGAATAATTTTAATATTTATATATCTATTAATATTTGTTATAGAACGGTAACTTTATTCATTTTAATACATAAAACAAATAATTACAAGTTTGTACTTGGCTATAAGCCAATTGGTAACAGGTTTCTGCAGTCTACAACATCCTTTGTATAACGCATATTATAACACTGACATGATATACATACAGTTTCCGACTAACAACATAATTACATTTTATAAATCATATTAATTATCTTGAAATTTTTTAATATAATGCATAACACGTTATGAATAATATTTTTTCTATATTGTTCATTTTTATTATATTTCCAAGATACGTATAATAAAAGAATTTATGGACCAAATAACAATAAATAATTAAATATTAATCGGAGCTATTTGTACATATTAATTCAATTGTTTTTCGCTTTAATCGTTGATCTCTATGAAAAAATATCGATCGATTATAATAATCAGATATATCGTATGCTCAGCTATCTAATATATTTGTTGTCATTTAAAATTGTCACTTTTTTAATTGCAAGACTTGCAATTAATCTCTATGTGTTTTTATATAAATTAATTACATTTCACGAACATGATTTTAACTTTATGTTATTTTTAATAAAAAAGATATACAAAATTAACAATGATTAGAATTCAACAATTATGACGAAAAACAATTTTTTATAGATTATATCATAATTTTATCCATTTCTATATATACTTGTTTGTAATCATTTATAATCGCGTTATTAAATATAATAATCTCACAAGGTACTGCAAGTACAAAATATAAGTACGTCCATATTAAATATTTATAAAAGTACAACACATCGATTCGTTAACGCAAGAAGTATAGATCTAAATAGATATTTCGAAAAGATACATTTTGAAATTGGCGAATCGACTGTACAGAGACGATATTTTTAGTAAAGAATTGATCGGAATCGATTTTGTACAACGTAAGCATAAAAATCACAGTTTTTTCGGAAAAGTTTCTTTCAAAGAAATTCATTATTACGTAAAATATTTTTTTAGCGGGATCCAAACTTCTTTTTAGAAAAATCTTATTATACGGATTGGACGACCAGTGGATTCACTCCAGCATTAAATTACTTACTCGTCTATAAACAATTAACACGATACACGATATACACAATTCTATTGGCATATCCGGGAGGAATGATCTTTTTTTTATATCCCTTTTTTTCATATTTTTTTTTTCATATTTTTTTTTTTTTCATATTTTTTTTTTCTTTTTTTGTAAAGGATCATTATTTTTAAAATATGATCGTGTAAAAGGTTCGCGTTGGAAAGCTCATAGTAAAACCTAACGAATAATTTTAGTTTGGGGCAGTCTCGAACATATAAATGTAATAAAGGCTAATTCAAAAATTCAAATTAAAAAAAAAAAAATTAATTAATTAATTAATTATCAACTTATATTTATAAATTACATTTATCAACGCGTTTCGAAAAAGAAATACATACTCGATTTGATTAGAGGGTTGCATTTTAAGTAAGTACTTTAGACGGATTACATAGAAGATGAAAACATTTGATAAATATATGTTTCTCAAATATAAGAAGCAGTAAGCGACGAACAGTCGCAGCAGGTACATTCAAAAATGATTTTAACTTTGACGTCATTCTTCGAGCAAATACACACACATGCACACACACACACACACACGCGCACACATATACATAGTGAAAATGAAACGATTAATTAGCACAAAAATATCATTTTTTACATGCTACCGCGTATGCTGCTAACGCAAAATATATGAAATGTATCATTCCTAACGTCTCTATACACAGCTTGTATAATAAATAACATTATAAGCGTATAGCATCGGACATCAACTGTGGTTTTTTTTTGTTCATCCTATTTTAGAAATATGTTATAGTAATCTATATAATAACAAGAATATAGCATGAACATTTATATAATACTCGATATAACTGGCAGACACGTTTTTCTACGATCGATATGCCATAATACACATAATCTCGGTCATTTCGTATTAACGACATAAGAAAGTGATTTTTCTTGCAAAATCATGTGATGAATTTTTTAATAGATCGTACGAATGTTAACGTTACGATATCCATATATCTATCTATTTCTTTCTTTTCCTATTTACAAATATTCGATTTTCACTTTCTTCAAACCACTTTATCGATTAAACTATAATAGTGGAATGTACCTGCGTGAGCGCATTATTTTCGGTGGGTCATTTAATCATCTATTTACTAAGCTTTCTGATTAATTGAACTTTTCAAAGTATTTAATCAATTCTTCGTTGGCCCATAAATATCATATTTTTTTTTTATCGGCATTTCTCAAACAATGTTTAAGAAGATAAAAATGATATACTTAGGGCAGTTGTAACGTAGGAAAGTTTCAGAGCAACTTGATCAATATATTTTACGTTTATTTTGTTAACAACGTACACGTACGTAATACATACATATATATATATATATATATATATATATATATATATATATATATATATATATTAAAAACAATGCTCATAATCGTTCCTACGTGAATGGACGATGTCATCAAGGACAAGAAGGCAAATTGGCAAAATCGTTTGAGAAAAGTCGATTAAGAAATATTTCATTTATGTAGTTGGCAACAATTATTAATTTAAAAACGAATTTAGTTCAAATACTGTTTCATCTTTTGAAAACTTTGAAATCAAAATGGTTTATCAATTTTGTTGTTGTCAATACGATTACGGTATTTGATCGAAATTCGTTCGAAGAAGGCGACTACATCGAGTCCAACGATAAATCTCATGCGACACGAAAATCCTTCCTATATAATCTTAAGTAATATTGATTTTCTAGATATAACCTTGTGTAGGAACATCAATATGGTTTTAATTTAAGGATATATCAAAGCACCTTTCGTGTAGATTTATCACACACAAAGACAACAACTTGTCGTCGTTTAATATGATCTTCCTTTTATATATGTACTTACTTATTTTTGTCAAAAAACTTT
This sequence comes from Vespa velutina, assembly GCF_912470025.1. Taxonomy (NCBI): domain Eukaryota; kingdom Metazoa; phylum Arthropoda; class Insecta; order Hymenoptera; family Vespidae; genus Vespa; species Vespa velutina. The sequence goes on from NC_062206.1 coordinate 3,644,913, forward strand.
TAGCTTATTGGATTAATGGAAGCCTATTATCTATTACGAAAGTAGCTCTCTTTCTCTCTTTCATTCATTCTTTCCCTCTCTTTTGTTTTTTTCAATCATCGTATACAACTTTGGATCACGTGATTTACAATTACGTGTTTCCGATCATATGATTTCCGATCACGTGGATTCATTCAAGCAATCCACTACTACATACTATTTGCACTTTTTGCAATAGCTATCAGATTAAAGAACCCTATGTAAACCTTAATATGCCAATTAGTTTGGACGAGTCTTCCTTGCTAAAATCTTTTAAGATGTGATCATGATTGACGTCATCATACCGTTGTTTCCTTAAAAATCTTCACCGTTGAATCTGCATGCTTTACGTGTACATATCTTGTTAATGTCGTTATACTTTTCTCATTATTATTGTTTAATATCTTGACATTCTTCAATTCAGTATTCACGCTTTTGTCTGTTTCATGGAACGCCATCGCTCTGTCTATATGACCAGGAACGATAATTTGACTAATCTTTTCAAATTTTATTTAACGCAGTAATACAGATCAAAACATTTTTCATCTTCATATTTATTATTCTATATACAATTAATTATTTTTTTCCAAGTATTAATTTAGACTTTAAAATGATTTTATGAGTAATTTGATCTGTAGTACCACATAGTTCAAATCAATAACAAAACACATAGAAAGAGTGCAGTGCGACGTGCAACACTCGTAACACGTGGCTTACATATACATATGTATATGAAATTAGAATTAGGCGAAAATAAATTATTCAGCGAAATTAGTGATACACAATATAACTCGTCGAAATCATGACAAATATGCATATATATGGAAATATATATATATATAAATATATATATATATTTTTTTTTCTATTAGGATTATTATAGTATATTTCTGCAATTTAAATATAAGAAAATATTAAACTTGCAAGCACACGATTTCGAAATTTAATTTTGAAATTTGACTTTCAGCTTTCAACGATCAATTTCATTCATAAAATTGCATTAAGAGGTTATAAATAAACATAATCCGTTAATATATATAAAAAGAAATTTATATTTACAAGAACTGAAATTCGATTAACCTCCACTGTTGCATTTACAATTTTTGTAAATGATTCTCGGCGAGTATTGTAGAAAAGAAATTTATTTCAAATATTATTATGTTTTTATATATGAATTTAAAATAAAACTTTCTAGTTAAATTCTTTTTTCAAGCATCTAACTTATTATATAATTACAATATTTTTCAGATTAATAACAGTAAAAGTACACTTATTGCAAGTACTTAAAAATTGTGATAATTTATAGAACAGTTTAGAAAACAAGTTATTTTTATAAGAAAAATTATTGCATATCAATTATTAATCCAATTATTTTGAAGATCTTTCTAAAGAATTATTTATACTATTCGTATACACATTTAAAATTCATCAATTTTAATTTTGGCTACTTATTCTACATCATACATTAGCAATTTATTATTATGAAGAAATGCGATACAAAAATGCTTATACGTATTGAAATAACGTCATATTAAACATTGTAATTGAATAATGCATAGATTATTTAGACATAGATAATTTAAAAAAATATAAATAAAACACTATAAAATAATAATATTATACTGTCATATTTTCACAATATTTATTAGATAAATTAATATATATTTTAGAATTATAACAAATCTAGAGCTTTGGCTATTAAGTTCACATATCAGATGTAGTATATACATGTATACATACACATCTTGATATAATAATTGCTTTATAGATATAAATAAGTCTCCTAGATATCACTTTACATGCAAGAAAGATCGAGACATGCTTATTTTAAGAAGTTTTACATTCTGAAGCGTTAAAAAAAGCAGGATTTCAATAGGAAATTGAAATTAAACCTAAGAAGACATTATGTAATAGTACAATTGACATTATTTTTTGTTGACTATCAAATCAGAAACTATTTAAAAATAAAATAGTCGTCATTTTGCATAAAAAATACTGATATCTTAGATTTCAAACATAATTTTCTAGAAATAATAACGTTCTAAAACTATGTCTGGTTTATTTCAAACATGCATTATGAATAAGGCAAGTATTATAATTAAATTCATATAGTTTAAATATAAAGATATTCATTGCGAATCTTAGAGTGCAAAATAAATTTGTATTTCAATAGCATTTGTTAGAAAATAATTATCAAGGCAGTATGATAAAGCTTCGGATGCATCTACTAAAATCGTCACATTACATGCAACTAAAGAAAATATTTATATTTTTACAAATATAAGCAGGAAGTAAATCGGACAAAATCTAATTTTAAATGAGATATAATGTTCGAGTGTTATTATTCTTATTTTCACATAAAATATATTAAAATTATTCTCTTCTATTATCATTCTACATTTTTCTAGTTTTTCTTTCTTCCTACTTACTACATTATAACTTCTTAAGGCACATAAGAAAAAGTAATACTATTTCTTTATAAGAAATATTTAAATAATGTATCTTTGATTTATATACCAGTCATAATCAGTCATAATTTGAACTGGAAATATAAAAATGAAATAGAACGATTTATGTTAAATAAATACTCTATGGAAGTGATAATAGTTATAATGAAAAACATGGAATAGAAAAAGTAGGACTTTTTAAGAAAATAATAATGAATAATGACTCTTATGAAACAACGCAACAACATCTTTGACATCTACTCTGCTTTTGTACAATATTATTTTTATATTTTTGCGTTACTTTGTATGCTTTTAATTTCAATCTAACATTCCCTGTATTATCGCTAATATCTTGACTTTTTATTGAATTACTTCTAGTAGTATTTTTGGAAGCCATCTCTTGCTTACTCTCACACCTCAATATCTCTACATCGTTACCTATTGTCCTACATACACTCGAAGATGCTGTTTTTATGTCACTATCACACTTGTCTTGACCCGAAATTTGTGACTGTGTATTAACTACTCTATCTTGTTTCCTGCACTCCTCTATACTTGTACTATCAATTTTGATATAAAATTCTTTGGAATGAATTTCCTCACTTTCCAAATTTTCTCTTGAAACACATAAATTCACATTACTATCAGTTAACATATTATCCGCTTCACAGCTTCTATGTATTTCACTATAATGATTTTCACCGTCTACATTTGATCGTATATCTTGTACGTTGTGTATATTTTCATCAGAAGTTTCTTCCATTAATTCGTTTATTTTGCTACCTACTGATGTTATATCTTCTATTGACTTTTCATTTAAATATTTCTGTACATCTTGTTTCAATGATTCCTCGTTTGCAGCTAACAATAGATGCAATCCAGTTTCCTGAGTTCTTTTTTCTGCATTTAATGGCTCTTCATATGTTAGATTAGTTTGACTACTTGAGTATATATTTGATTTATTTTCTAAATAATTATTGCATTTATTATCATGCAAGTAAACTGAACTTTCATTGGATTCAATGTTACTTGCATTTATTATTGCTATACGTGGTATAATCAATTCACCACCAGGAGGATTTAAATTAGAAGTTGATAAATTCATAGAGTCATCAAAATTATGATATCCCTGTTGGCCTTTTCCTTCAATCCAAGCTTCAGTTAATATATGCGATCTTTGCCATAAAATGTCGCTATTGCATCTCCTTTTCTCTATGTCTGAATACTGTTCCTGAGTTTCAGGCCATGAGTGTAAACGACATTGACTGGAACTCTTTTTCATAATAGATTGTCGTTCCATATCTGCTTCACGTTTTTTATCACGTGCGATTAATTCTAATTTTGATTTCAATAAAGCTGGAGATACAGCTCTATCAATACGTCTTGTTATATTCGACGAGTGAGCTGATTGAAGCGTTAAAACACTGTCACTAGCATCAATTATATGATCGATATCTATATCAGGAACTTCACCTGACACTAAAATAGCATTTGGACTTGGACTGTCCATACTATCTGGAGTATAGGGATCATGCTTAATAGGTGCTGCGTGCAAAAGGTTGGATGAACGATCAGCAGAGAGCGTTCGTGCACTAATGTAACTAGTGCTATTAGGCAACATTGGTAACAAATCCAAGTAATTGTCAGGAACTCGAAAGCAAAACTCTGGTGCACATGGCAAGCTGCAGCAATTAATCATACCTGCTTCTGGTGCGAGATTAACCCTCAAGTAAACTGGCTGTAAAAATGAAAAGACACAAACCTTATATATCATAGTATACTTTCAAAAAAATTCAAGAGATATTGTTAATATATTGGAGTTCTACGTAAAGGTTAACTAATATCAACATGATTCGATGTCGTGATGCTGTGTCCTGTGATCTGTGGATAATACTCGTCGGCCTTTTTCTTATATTTTATATAAGGTACAATCATAGAGAAAAATTAATTAAAATGCATGACTCACATCTATCTACCATCGTTATCAAAAACTTATAATATTAAGAATATGTAAAAGTAATTTCTTTTTTTTTTTTTTGTTTAAATAAATTATTCTCAAAATAAATATGGAAAACCCAATATGCTGATTATTATAGATCATTTCTTTTTTTGATAACAATAGTAAAGCTAGCAAGTCAAAATTCATGAAGAATGTAAGATTTGAGTTATGGTACTACATTCAAAAGGTCCCAATAAATATATAATCGATCAAAGCAACAAAGATCTAACAAAAATAAAAAGTACATGGGAAGCCAAAGAGAAAAATAGACAGACAATTCATATAGTACCTTAATGCTTAGAGATTCATTCGAAACTCCAGAAAAACAGGCTGCACCATAATAATTAAAACAGTGGATCATCAGAATAAGATTTAGGAAGTGTGTAAATATATATGTACCGAGTATAATAAATATACCAAATAAGATTTGTTGTTATGAAATTTATATATATAATATAATTTATCTTACCTTATGATCACCCATGCAAGTTGTTCTTCCTATTATACCATACTCTACTGCATTAGAAGAGGATATCTGCAAAAAAAGAAAAAAAAGAGAAATATATATCATATAATGTATAAAATTACTCAATATATTTTTTATTAACTTTTTTACGGTCGTAATACTCGTTAACATGGATAACGTGTAGGTGGTGTATGTAATTAATTATTGCCCAGAAAATCTATTCCTATGGATTAAGAGTGTGAAATTCATTTTTTGTTTATATTTTATATACATTATATATAAGAATATAAACAGTAAAAATGCCTTGCCAAGAATAACCTTCGATCGCAAAGAATTAAAGTAAGTTACATTTCAATCAAGTAAAGGTTTATATTCCATACATTTTGGACTAGCATCTTTGCTGTGGGACTCAGTAATACTCTGTCACACCAAGCTGGCACTCTTGTTTGCATGTAACTTGTGGCTTCATTTACATCTTCTTGAAAAGGATAACTTGGAATAAAATTAATCGGAAATTCAAACAATCTTCCTTCAAAGTCTTCCAATTCCTTGTCATATTCTCGTAGCTGCATAAACATCGGTTATTTCATTATGGAGTTCCTAATTATTAATGCATTTTGATAAGTAACAATAGATAAAACAAATAAAAAATAATGCATGACTTACCCATTGTCCACTATTATTAACAAAAACATTTTGATGTTCATAATATGAAAATTCTTTTTTCCCCAATGATAATACAAGATTATCTTCCTTGTTGTGAAATTGTAATTTAGAAATATTCCCTTTATTCGATAGTTTTCTTTCTTGAGTATCTTCAGTAAGTTTCTGTTAATAGCAATAATAAAAATGATTATTGAAAATTTATATTCATTAATGTGAAGTATAGATAATTATTATTTATTAATAAATTATTAATTGACTATACCTTAATTACACCAGCAGTATCAGTTCTAAAATTAAAATCACCGAATAAAAAGTATGGTGCTTTTGGATATTTGTCACTGTGAAATCTATCTAACGTATGTTCCAGCGCTCTTCTGCGCGTTTTACTATAAACGGATGGAAACTGCAATTACAAAGAATTGTGAAGTAAAAAATAATGTGAAAGGATTTTCATTCTCACATAATTAAATTGTCTAACTTACAGTTTCCATTGCAATAAAATTACTTGCATCATGGAACAAGTGTATATTTATGAGATCAAAAACTGTTCCACTAATACTCCATCGTGTTCGCAAATATCCTTTTCTGGACCACTTACATTCGGGAAAAAAGTCTTGAGGGAACTTTGCTTTTTCTTTGGTTGTAACTGCCTCTATATTGCCAGAATGAATTTCTTTGCCACATACTGGTGCAAAAGAGCATTCTAAAATTAACAAACAAAAATGAAAATGTATCATTGTAATTAAATTATTTTTTAAAGTGACAATTGATATAGAATATCTACCTTTGAAATCCCATAATAAAACATCTTTTAAAGACTCATGAATAAAATA
>NC_062206.1:3956341-4078453 GCF_912470025.1 Vespa velutina
TTCTCTCTCTCTCTCTCTCTCTCTCTCTCTCTCCCCTGCCCCCGTTCCAGTGTGTGAACACTTTCTTATAGATAGACTCGGAAAGCTTTGGGAGGTTTCTGTATTCTATGATTCAAAAAATTAAGAAACAGCCTGCATCATAGCATTTTGCATAGACGTATGAAGAGAGATATAAAAAATAATATTTTATTTAAATCGCAGGGACGAAATTAGGAATTGCATTATGAGTAATGAAAAATGGTCTAAAGTATGTCAAAGTACTCTTAGCGTTTCCCATTATTATAATTAAGAGCTCGTAATGGTGCTTTGAAGGTCGATGCAGATTGTTGCTGCATTTGATATGCCAATGGATGAATTTTAAAGCCATATAACCTGTAAACAGTACAAACTGTTATTCATATTTTAATGAACAATTGGAATGAACACTAGTTATTACAAATGTCATATCCAATGAATTATATTGGTTATTTCACATAATAGTAGATATATTATTAAACAATATGAATCACCTAGGTACAAATTGATTTGCTGCACGTTTCGGTCTGTACTCGGGATGAACCATGAAAAGCATGTGTGGAAATCCTGTACCAAAATATGCACCATCGGTATGATGATGCCTAGAACTTTTAGGTGTATAGACATCCATACATTTAGGGCAATAACTCTTGACCATAGCTTCACCAGGAACATCACTAAGACCCAGAGGTAACATTGGTTGGGATTCACAATATACACGCGGACAATGGCCGAAATCACCAGCTTGATACTTTTCAATCATTTGAGCAATTCCTCGATTTGTAAGAATGTAACGTGCATGAATGAGACCATAAAGCATTTCTGCAGCCTGTTCAATCAGATCTGATTGGTTTGGATTGTCATCTAAATCGTCATCTACTATAAATAAAAAGCAGTTATCAGAATTAATGCACAATAATGTACTTAGAAGTAATGCAAGGAACTTAGCACAACGGGTTCACCTACGAGGCTCGAGATCTAATATCATATCTAGTGCTTGTCTGTAGTGTGGCACTTGTTCGTTCAATCCTGTTAAATTAAATTTATCCTGAATATAATCTTCATCGACCTGAAACAATTAATTAAATATCTGCATAAACTAGTATAAAATCCTAATGATAATCGAAATATTACACAATATGTTTACTAATAAGAATAATACTATTAAGATACAAAAAGAAATATGAAATAATAATTCAGACATCTGTAGGTCATAATAATTTATCGTAATGTTACACTTTTCATTGCGTTACAAATGGAAGAAAATATCTATTATTCTTACTCATGACCATGTTAAATTATCACAACTACAATGCTAAAAATAATAAGAATATATTTCTGTTTGGCTAAAGCTTTATTACTTCATTGACAGATTGATAAAGAATAACTAATTATGAAGATGAATAGAGGCAAACAGATACTTGACTTACCTCACAGAAAAACTCATTTCCTCTGAGGCCACAAAACCACGATATCCAAGATACCTCCTCGGAACTGCTCATTTTTCTGTGAACGAAAAAATTGAAGAAAAATATTCTTTATTAATTTTCTGTGCTAAAAAACTGCCACCGCCGCCACCGCCGCGTTGATGAAGTACAGAGAGCGCGTGTGTAATGCGTGAACATGCGTGTGCGCAAGAATCGCGAATCGTATCTTTGTACATACGTACGCGCGCTTGCGCGCCCGCGTGTGTGGGGGTACGCGCACGCGCATACGTTACGTGTAACTGTAAAGAGACAGAGAAGGAGAAAGAGAAAGAGAGAAAGAGAGAGAGAGAGAGAGAGAGAGAGAGAGAGAGAGAGAGTTGTATAATAGGCAGATACATATGCACCAATACACGTGCATCGATATGAACGAATAATTATATATATATATATATATATATATACGTACATATGTATGTATGCAATGTGTGCACGTGCCTAAATGTGTAGATGTATATACATACGTATATACGTATGTGTATTACGTTTGTGCTTAGTGCCCGTTTGGCAATTGGTTAGAAAGACGCGAACGAATGAGTGCAAGGGGAGCAATGGAGTTTTGGGTTTTACTAAGCAAGATGCCCGACATTACGGCCTCTCCGCGGCTTCACCTACATTGGCGTGGTCATCGCTGCTTCGTCAACTGATTTTCAAGTACGACGTACGATCCGACACGGCCAGGAAGCACATTACTCGAAAAAAGCCTTGTAGGACCGAGCGGCCCAATGTAAACCCAAAAATAAACAGCCCTTACGGCTTACCTTTTGGTGCTTTGATTAGCCACGCTTGCTCGTCGAAACGATGTAGATGGCGCTCTTATCGTTTCCTAATTTCTTCCTTAATACCAACCTTATATTTAACATTGTCATTAGGAGAGAATATCCGTTTCCACTGTTATCCATTAGAACTTTTGGACTAATATAATCTCAAGTACCAATTGGTGCAACTTTTTTTACAACAAATGTCATATCTACATTTATACTAGAAGCAATACCAAAATTCATTTATCTTGTACGATCACAAAATAATAAAATATAAAGAATATTGAAAACATACAAAAAATATATTTAATATCTTTCTTTTGTATATGTAAATTTTTTATAATATGAAACTGAACTAATACAGAGATTTTCAAAAGTGTAAAAATGAACTATTTTATTTACAATGTATAATACACAATTCTTGAATTTTATAATCTTTATCATATATATTTTTATTCGTTTCATCCTAATTTTTCAATTAGTCATACATACAAAAAAAATCTTGATCATTATATTTCATTGTTTTATTTATTTAAAAATAAAATTTAAGTATGACTAACAAATAATTCTTCAATTTAATTTACTTGATATGATATATATCAAGACAAATAACATTTTTCAACTAATGGTAAATCTTCATACAAAGGTCATACATAGGAACTACTTGACAGCAATTGTAATTATACAATAAGACTCATACAGACAATTATATCCTATCCATATTTCTTATCTTTCTTTTTATAATTTAGCAATTATTCTAAGTATATTTTATCCCTTCTCTCTTATATAAAGCTAATTTTCATATAAACGGAAATTATCATTTAAATCTACATAAAAATTCCTCCCATCGTAGAAAATAGATACATTGACAAATTGCATTATTGTCTCATTCTCTCTTTCTCCCCCCTTCCCAATTTTAGTGTTCAAAACATTAAGCTTTTTACAAATAGGCTCAAAGAACTTTGGAAAATTTACCTATAAGATAATAAAAAATATATCGAATCATAGCATTTGGCATAGATGAATCAATAGAGATGTCAAAATGCTTTTAGAATTTCTCATTCTTGTCTTTCGAAAGAGTTTGCAATGGCATTTTAAAGACTGATACGGATTGTTGCTCTATCTAATATGCCAGTGAAAGAATTTTAAAACCATATAATCTATAAATATTAGAAACTGTTATGTAATAGTAGAAATATTATTAAGCAATATGAATTACCTAGGTACAAACTGATTTGCTATGCCCTTTAGCCGGTACTCTGGATGAACCATTAAAAGCATATGTGGAAATCCTGTACCAAAATATGCACTATCGATATAATGATGCCTAGAACTTTTAGATTTATAGATATTCATAAATTTAGGGCAATAAATCTTAACCCATCCTTTGCCCGGAATATCGCTCAGACCTAGAGGTAATATTGACTGAGATTCACAATATACACGCAATATAAAAAATCATTCGCTTGATTCGATTTTCAATCAAATTTGAGCAATTCCTCGATTTGTAAGAATGTAACATGTGTGAATGAAGCCATAGATCACTCTAGCAGCCTCTATGATAATCATATTTGACTGTCTTTATATTATAATATGCTATAAATGAAAAACAATGGTGTCAGAATTAGTATACGATAACGTATTTCTAATTAATGCAAGGACCATAACATTACTGATTCACTTTCAAGGCTCGATATTTAGAATCAAATCTAGTGCTTATTGGTAGTACGGTACTTGTTCACTTAATCCTGTTAAATTAAATTTACCTTTAATGTAACCATCTAAAACAATCTATTAAATATATACATAACCTGTATGAAATTCTAATAATGATCTTAATATTACATTCTAAATAAGAATAATACTATTATTAAAATATGAAAAAACTAGAGAATAATAATTTTTATACTCAAATATTAAAATATATCTATAGGTCGTAGTAATATATAACGACATAACATTTGTCATAGTCAGAAATGAAAAGAAAATATTTATCACTCTAACCTCATTAACAGAAGGACAAACAGAGGCAGATAGACACTTGACTTACCTAACAAAAAAACTCATTTTCTCTGACGGCACAAAACCATGATATATAAGATATCTCCTTGGAACTGCTCATTTCTCTGTAAAGGAAAACATTGAAAAAAAATATTCTTTATTCATTTTTTGAACTCGAAGAATAACATCACCACCGCCGTCGCTATCGTCATGTTACATACGCATGTGCGCGCATACATAAACTCACTATAAAGAATTCATATATACGTCCATATGCGAACATTCGTGCTTAATGCTCGTTTGGCAATTAAAAATGAATGAGAATCAGGGAGAGAATATGAGGTTTTGCCTTCTTATAAAAAAAATATTCGACATCGAAGTCTCTACACAGGTTCACCTATGTATACTGGCATAATCATCGTTAATTCATTAACTGATTTGATTTTCAAGTAACACATTTGAAACAAAGCCTCGTAGGACCGAAGGGCCCAAAACTAGAAGTAAACAACATTTTAGCGCTTTGATTAGCCACACGTATATTTGTCGAAGTGACATAGATGGAGTTCTTGTCTACCTTAAATTTTTCCATCTTTCAACCATTCTCTTCCCTTTTTTCAATTTTTCGTCAAATAATTCAATTATATGTTCTTAGATGAAATGTGATTAATTTTTATTCTAATCGAAATTATTCGAGTTTTTTTTGATAAAGAAAAACAAACGTTGGATTGCTTTAAATTCTAACGATTATTTCTAACATTACGTAGCTCTCATCGTTAATTTTTAAAATAGCATAAAAAAATAATTAATCTTACAATTTATTATACAAACATACACACCCAACATGTATGTGGATACGGACGTACGTGATTTTTGGAGATAGACGTCTAACCTGTAATCGTCCGTTTTAATGTTTCTATTTTAAAATAGTATTAATAATAAAATTAAAGATAGAAACATTAATTTTATCTTCAATTTAATGAAAAGCTTATTGATATTCCCCATTGTTAACTTTTTTAAGCATTAATAAACATAATAAACATAAGAAAAATGTTATAATTACTTACAAATATAGTACAATTAAATGAACAATGGTCTTTTGGGTAAAGCTAGGTAAATTTAAGAATGAGCAATCAACTATCTATACATGTCTCTTATCATACCAGTGCATAAATATAGAAATGTACTTTTACCTTTAGAAGATACTACAAGCAGTTATGGTAAATATAAATTTAACATTTTTTACAATTGATTGCACGTCATATTCTAAATATTTTTTTAGATGCATATGTGGTTCGGAAAAGACCTGGGTACATTCTTGTTTCCAGGATACAATGTTTCCACTACATGTGCTTTTGTATCTACTTGTATAGGTCTAATTAGTCTTGCAATATTATACGAGGCCATGAAAATATCCCAGATTAAATTGGACCAAATTGCGATATTTAAACCAAAACCTATTTCTAGATCTTCAGAGAATTCTTCTTTGTTATCTAAAATGACACCAAGATCTTTCGCTTCTTTCTCTTCTATGAATTGGTATTTGTACAATGATGATAAGTAATTCATGAAATATATTTTATCAATCCAGGAAAAACATAATATAAGAATAACAAAAAAGTCCAAATATTACGTAAGAAAACGTAAGCTCATGATTAAAATGATTATTTATTATCAGTGCAAGCTGCGGAAAATGGATATTACAAGTACTTCATTGGTCTATTCATACCACGCTTGGTTACATACTTATGATGGCAATTATGACATATAACGTATATATTAGTATTGCCCTTGCTATCGGAGGTTCCTTGGGATACTGGATATTTGGTCCTGCCTTGATAGAATTAAATATGAGTCAATTTCGAAAAAGACAAAAGATCATTAAGTGCGATAAGGAATGCTTAGGTAACTTAATCGCTCTTAGTATTATAGTTAGGTAATTAATCGCTCTTGTACCATAATAAATCAAAATCTTTCTACTTATGATATTTATAGATGCTATTCTTAACCAAGAAAGACGCGAGTCTGCTGTCTCTGTTATTGCGGAACAATTAGTATTAGAAGCAACGGCAGAGATTCATACACCTAGAGATGTCTGAGAAGATATGTCTCCTTGACTCTTTTGGAATTAAACTCAAATGTAAAATTCAATTGAAAGAACAATTTATACTTTTTACGATTCCCATCATCATTTTTACAGATATGTTTGTGGCTACAATCAAGAACAAAGGAAAGTACAACAAAATGAATAAAAAATAAAATCATTGAAAACAAACAAAACAGCAATTAATTACTTTTATAATGCCCTACGTTAAACAACCATTAGTTCTGTGTTACTTGCAGCCTAATGTATATCATGTAAGAAAGTAGGAAAAGGAAAGGCAAATTAATTGCATACAAACTGTTAGATCAAAAACTGAAGATTGGAATGTGTAGAAACGTAAAAATAATACTTTACAAGATATGCAAATCTAAATTACACCAAAACTAATATCAATTGTCCAGATATCATCGCGTGGAGGTTCCTGCTTCTGCAGGTCCTAATTTATATTAATTTCCATTTATCAATTTCCTATAAAACTACATTCAAGGTGCATTAACAGTTATATAATGTTTAAACAAAAACGATATCATTTATATTTTACATAATAATATATTATACTGACGTAACATCGTACCATGCATTATATTATATTGTTTAAATAAACATAAAATAATCGTAAGTATTAATTATTACCTGCATGAAAACAGCGAGAGAGTGCTGATGTTTACTTTTCGTAATATAAGTAGAAAACTTGATGTTTGACCTTAACTGTCAAAGTCGTTTGTGTCTTTGTTTTTTTACATTATTTATATCACATATAATTAGTTTGAAATTTTTTATACTAAGAAAACTTTAAATTGCAATTATTTTATAATTATCGTGCTTTAATAGCTATGCAATGTTTAAGTCATTGATACTATATATACAGTATTAGATATAAACTGTGCATTATTTAAATTAATATATAATAATCGTAAGTATTATCAATTTCAGAATAAGAAATTGTTAATGATTTAAAAATTTGGATACGAAGCATTTTGCCAGTCACTTGACACTATTATCTTTAGTATATCTATTTAATTATTTGAGTCCTTTGATATATCATATCTTGTTTCTATTATTTTGTAAAAGGGTTGAAATGAAATTAATTTACGTTATTGAATGAATATATCTTGTAAAATGACGTGTTTAAAATAAAAGAAAAATTTCTATTTAATATTGACTCCATGCACCCTATGCACCCTATGCATCAATGTAATTAATATACATCTATGTTGTGTGTCGCGTGTATGCTGCATATACGAAAAAAATGTAGGTTAACAATACAAGCTTTGCCATCTAGTGAGTCTACTTTGGGAGTACTGTTTGCGCGCTTTATTCGAAAAACTATACTACTATCATTAGTTCCTATTTAGAAAGCGTAACTTTTGCGATGATATTACTGAATGAATCGTGATATTTCATTCTAGAAAGAATATTTACATAATATTTAAATGTTTAATATTGTTTATATTGTGCGAAACGAAACCATCAAGACCAGTACGTCAAAACCAGCACATCAAGACCAGCATGAAACAGGATAAATCTTGCAGGTGTCGAATGTTGGAATTTTGGACATTTAGAGTGACAAAAAAATTATAATAGATACAAAATATGTCAGAAGTGAATCCTAAACATATGCTTCATAGTGGCATTTTTCATCCCGTTTTAAGACTATGGCAATCTCCAAACGTAGAAATTACTGCAAATAATCTCATGTATCCTATCTTTGTATCGTAAGTATTCCTACTTAACCTGTTGGTTTTTATAACTAATGAAAATGTTTATTTATATTTAATGTGGTTTTAGTTCTATGTAAGTCTTATAATATTTGTATATATTTCTCTTTTGATATAGTTGATCATATAAGATAATTAAAATATTATCATTCAATTTACTTTGTTACATAATATTTCAACAAAAAAATATACACTCTTTAGTCATTAAAAGTATTACTATAAGAAATTATTGATTAGTAATAAATTTATTATAGATAAAAATAAAAGGATTTCAAATTCATTTTGTGTACTATACATTCTTTTTTTTTCTTTTCTTTTTCTAGCGACAATAAAAATGACAAAGAACCAATTAGTAGTATGCCTGGTGTATATCGTTATGGTATTAATCGATTACACGAGGATTTACAACCATTAATATCAAAAGGATTGCAATCTATATTATTATTTGGCGTCTCAAAACATTTAGTAAAAGTAAATACTTTAGATTTCTATTTATTTATCTCCGACAATCATATCGATATATATTTATTCATGTAGGATCATGTTGGCTTTAATGCCGATAGCAAGGAAAATCCTATAGTTCAGGTGATACCATTGATAAGGCAATGGTTTCCAAATTTAGTAGTAGCATGCGACGTATGTTTGTGTCCTTATACGATTCATGGTCATTGTGGTATTTTAAATGATGATGGAACCATTGATAACGGTGCAAGCATTAAACGTATTTCTGAAATTGCAGTCGCATACGCAAAAGCTGGTTTGATTTTTTCTTTAAATATAACACAATAGAATTTGAATAAATAAATATTTATTTATTATATCTTATCGTTATTATTTATTTGTTTTAACACAAAACAACAGGTGCCCAAATAGTTGCTCCATCTGATATGATGGACGGTCGAGTAGGTGCAATAAAAAAGCAACTAGTTGTGGCTGGACTAGCAAATAAAGTTGCTGTATTATCGTACGCAGTTAAATTTGCATCAGGATTTTATGGACCTTTCAGAGATGCATCTCAGTCAGCCCCAAAATTTGGCAATCGTAAATGTTACCAATTACCACCAGGTAGTAATGGATTAGCAGCTAGAGCTGCTGTAAGTTTTATCTTATCGTTTATATTATAGTGTTTTATATCGTTATTTTAACTTAACATTAATAACTTTTTTCTTTTAAAAGGCCAGAGATATCGCAGAAGGAGCGGATATGATTATGGTCAAACCAGGATTACCTTATTTAGATGTAATTAGGCACACAAAAGATGCACACCCAGAGTATCCTATGTTTGTTTATCAAGTCTCAGGAGAATATGCAATGCTATATCATGGCGCACAAAATGGTGCGATTAACTTGGAAAATGTGCTAAATGAAGTTTTACTATCTATGAGACGAGCAGGAGCAGACTGCATCATAACATATTTTACTCCATTAATTTTAGATATGTTAATGCCAAAAAGCAAATATTAATAATTTGAAAATTTTTCTACAACGATGTTGATAATGGTGATTATGAAGTTGATGTGTCGGTTATTTTAATCATTTCATTATGCAATTACTGCAAAAAAGAAAATAGTTAAACACTACGTTGTTAGTAATAAGTAAATGATTGTATAAACAAATATTCTACAAGATTAATATCTGAAAATAAATTGTAATGATCAGTTGAAATAATAAGAATATTACATCGCATTTTTATTAATACAATTTTGCCTATCTTGAGATATACTTACATTATATTTAGGTTATGGTAATTTATGGCAATTTATCATTACACGCATTAATATATACCATTATTCTACCTAAACTACAATTCAATTAACGACGCGTATTATATTAGAAATACAATAAGAAATATTAATCAAAGTTTAAATAAAGGAATTAATCAGTATACTTAAATTGAAAAATTTCTATGTATGTCACTTGAATTGATGCTCAATTTTTTTCTATTTTTTTAATTTCTTTTTCTCAAAATTTAGGTTCTCCATTACATCGCAGATGATAATGATATATTTTAATTGTTATATTATTACATGAAAATGATTAGATACAATTTTATAAAGGTTTACCATCGGAATATAAAATGATAAAACACGTCTACGTTTCGTCCGAATTTTCTGGAATTAAGATCCTGTGATGACGTGGGCCTATAAACGTTGGCCAACTCTATAGACGAGAACAAATAGCTTTACTTTATTCTCTTGTATCGTACCAATTGTAACCAATCGGGGTGAGCCACGACGAAATCTCACCGTTAATATCAAGGCGCTGATTTCAGTCTGTAGTCAGTCAGATTCTGAATTGCTTTTGAGAAGTTTGCTTTGCTGAGGGACTACCTGAATTCTACTTTCGGTGGAGAAGAATAATACTTATTATTTAATTGGTATATAATCATTTTTTTAACAATAAGTAATTTTTGTTTATTCTTTCTTAAAATGAAATACTTTCCTTTCAACAAAACTATATTTTGATTCGCGTTATTTTAAGACAAAATCTTTCCTTTATTGTGCCACGTATCGCTATTACATTCTGTCTGGAATATATCTATATACTTATTTGAAGAATAATTCTGATGTACTTTTGCTATTTTTTTTTATATTCGTGTAAATATTAATGTTTCTTACGTTTAAATATTAATGCTAATTACGTTTCTTAACGTACACACACACACACACACACACACATGTATGTAGGTACGTGTACAATTTTCGTAATTTCAACAAAATTTTCAAAATCTTATCGTATTTTAATTTTATCTACTCAATGAACATTTCTTCCAATGTCACTTTCTTTTTTAACCAATCAGTGTATTCAAGTACATATTTTTTATCTTTTATATTAAACAAGCAGACGCCAACTACAATTTCAAATTTTGTACACATTTATTTCATATATTAATCAAAGAATATGTTGAATTATTGATTAATTCTTACAATAGTATTCAAATTAACCATTTCTTCTTTATCTTATATCTTTTTATGGACAAAAAAGTGAAGAGATAAAATGTAAAAAATAATCAATTATAATTTTCATTTAATCCCCAGAAAACATCAAGTAAACTCTTAAAAAATGAAAGGAGCAAAAGCTCTACTATTGCTAGGGCTAGTTACAGCCCTTGCACTTGCTAAGGAGGAAAAGAAGGATAAAAAAGAAGATATTGGGACAGTGATAGGGATTGATTTAGGTACCACATACTCTTGGTTAGTACGAATATGAATAATAGATTTTAATTAATCAATAAAAAAAAGCATTAATAAATAATACATCAATAGTACATTCATAAAAAAAAAAAATTGTATAAAATAATAATGAAAGGGTCATTATTAATAATAAATAATATTTTTAGCGTTGGGGTATATAAAAATGGACGCGTTGAAATTATTGCCAATGATCAGGGAAATAGAATTACTCCCTCGTATGTAGCGTTTACTGGTGATGGGGAACGATTGATCGGGGATGCAGCAAAAAATCAATTGACTACAAATCCTGAAAATACAATTTTCGATGCAAAACGTTTAATTGGCCGTGAATGGACAGACACCACGGTGCAGAACGATGTTAAATTTTTCCCATTTAAAGTTATTGAAAAGAATAACAAACCACATATAGAAGTTCAAACTAATCAGGGAAAAAAGATATTTACACCGGAAGAAATCTCTGCTATGGTTTTGGGTAAAATGAAGGAAACGGCAGAAGCATATTTGGGCAAAAAAGTTACCCATGCTGTTGTAACTGTTCCTGCATATTTTAATGACGCACAAAGACAAGTAGGAATAATAAAATTATTAACAGAACAAATATTATACGAGTACTCTACATAAATTATTTATATTTCTGTAAATTTTCCTTTGTCATATTGCAGGCTACAAAGGATGCAGGTACTATCTCTGGACTCAATGTAATGAGGATTATTAATGAACCAACGGCTGCTGCTATAGCTTACGGTTTGGATAAGAAAGATGGAGAAAAGAATGTTTTGGTATTTGACTTGGGAGGCGGTACTTTTGACGTTAGTTTGCTCACCATTGACAATGGTGTCTTTGAAGTTGTTGCTACTAACGGTGACACTCACTTGGGAGGTGAAGATTTCGATCAGCGAGTTATGGATCACTTTATCAAATTATATAAGAAGAAAAAGGGTAAGGACATTCGAAAGGATAACAGAGCAGTCCAGAAACTTCGCCGTGAAGTTGAAAAAGCCAAGAGAGTACTCAGCGCGAGTCATCAAGTAAGTATATGGTTTTAATACTACAATTATATTATTATCGTTTCTGTTAATCTTAATAATATTCGTTTTTCATGCTACTAATCTATTGTATAATATGATATATAATATGTATTTATTTTTCTCATTATCTATATTGTATTATTAGGTGAGAATAGAAATCGAATCATTCTTCGAGGGCGAAGATTTTTCAGAAACTTTAACACGTGCTAAATTTGAAGAGCTTAATATGGATCTCTTTCGTAGTACTCTTAAACCTGTACAAAAAGTATTGGAAGATTCTGATATGAGTAAAAAAGATGTACATGAAATTGTTCTTGTCGGAGGATCAACCAGGATTCCAAAAGTACAACAGTTAGTAAAAGAATTCTTTGGAGGTAAAGAACCTTCAAGGGGTATTAATCCTGATGAAGCTGTCGCATATGGTGCTGCCGTTCAAGCTGGTGTTCTTTCGGGCGAACAAGATACAGATGCGATCGTACTTTTAGATGTTAATCCGCTTACAATGGGTATTGAGACTGTAGGAGGTGTAATGACCAAGCTCATTCCAAGGTATACTTATTACTGATTTTAGTACGTTAAGTTCGAAGAGATTATTATATATCAAATCGATACGTTATATATTAATCTATTATTTTTTCATCTTTTTCAGGAATACTGTCATCCCTACGAAGAAATCACAAATTTTCTCAACTGCGTCGGACAACCAACATACTGTTACGATTCAAGTATATGAAGGCGAACGACCAATGACCAAAGACAACCATCTTCTTGGGAAATTTGATTTAACTGGAATTCCACCGGCTCCCCGTGGAATACCTCAAATAGAAGTTACATTTGAAATCGATGCCAATGGTATTCTTCAAGTTTCCGCGGAGGACAAGGGCACTGGAAATCGAGAAAAAATAATTATTACCAATGATCAAAATCGATTAACGCCCGATGATATTGAGAGAATGATCAAAGATGCTGAGAAGTTTGCGGATGATGATAAGAAATTGAAGGAAAGAGTAGAGGCTCGTAACGAACTCGAATCTTATGCTTATTCGTTGAAAAATCAACTGGCCGATAAAGAAAAACTTGGTTCTAAAGTCACCGATTCGGACAAAGCGAAGATGGAAGAAGCGATCGACGAGAAGATTAAATGGTTAGAAGATAATCAGGACACGGATCCGGAAGAATATAAGAAACAAAAGAAGGAACTATCGGACATAGTACAACCAATTATAGCTAAATTGTATCAAGGTGCTGGTGGTGTTGGTGTACCGCCAACTACAGGTGAAGATGATGATGATTTAAAAGACGAACTATAACCGTTCAAGAGTCGACGAAGCGTCTTCGTTCTTATTTAGACTGAAATAATCCACTTTCTATATGAGGAATACATCAAGGACCTACTAATATGTGTCAGATGATAATGTCTTCATAATGGATGAATATCGGAGACAAGTCGAAAGGTTTCAAAGTCTTACACACCACACCATACACACACAGTGATCTATCATAAATCGATATATTAATTGACTCTCTATCATACATATTTCTTACAAGGAGCAATAATGCTTCTTCATCTTCTTCTCTAATCAAGGAAGGAAGAAAGAAAGACAAAGGAAAAAAGTAATTGATACATCTAATAATGGAGAACTTACTTAAAAAGTTCTTAGATAAGACTCCACGTATTGTTAATTTATTTTAATTGTTTTATATGTTTGTTCTTAAGTGTAATCTATAAGCCAATTGTATAACTGATGTGTTTCGAATATGCAGCAGTATGTATGTGAGTATGATTGAGTTTAAAGATGTTTACAATTTGTAATTATATATCCAAGAGAGCGAGAGCGAGAGAGAGAGAGAGAGCGAGCGAGCGAGCGAGAGAGAGAGAGAGAGAGAGAGGAAAAGAGAGAGAGAGAGGAGGAAAAGAAGGAAAAAGAAAAAGTAACCAGAATTATAGTACTGTGTACAATACAGGTAATGTGCAGGTGTGAGAGCGCGTCATGTATTAATACCATATATGTACTAAACTACATAAATAAATACATTTTTTCAATAAAACTTAAACTTTGCTCGACGCGTAAAAACAACCGACGAGGAAAATAATTATTTTCATTATTTTCGACAATTTATTTATCCCTAAATAAGAGAGAATGCATGGACAAGGAATTGATTTTTTTATAATTTTTTTACTTTTTCATCTATCTATTTATCTTCCAAAATACAAAGCTAACGAATGAGTAACTGTAATACACGGGGCCTAGTTTTGCTGTGTAGTCTTTTTTGTTTTTTCTGTTACATAAGTAAATGTAGAAAAATAATATTAGTAGTATTTGTTTCATTTTTTTAAACATTTTTTTTCTTCAATATTGACTCAATATTGATTTGATTTATTGATATCCTAAAGTGTAATCTAAATGATAAATACTCATTAATTATGGAGTATGAAATTAATATATGATATTGCTGCTAAGATAACACAAGATATAATATTAATTATTAACATAAGATAGTTTCATAAAAATATTTTTTTAGATTTCAATTTTTACTATTTATATATGTCATCTACATTTTATTACAACGCAAAACACTGTCAATTTATAAATGGCAAATGAAAATTTTCTTATATACGGTAAGGCCAAAAAGTAGGCATTTTTTGTGTTACGAAGCATGAATTCAAAGTTCACAAAATTGATGTTAAAGAATGATAAAGAAGAGATACTATTTTATCATGCATTTTTAGGTATTGTGACACATATTATGTATCAAATAATACGTGCATATATATATACGTATACAGTACAACTTCGTAGTTCCCATTGTATTGCTTCAAGCATTGTATACACATTATAAACTGTAAACAAGTATGATTTTTTACTAAAAGTAGTTTTAAAATAGTAACATAATTGTAACTCTCATAATTGTAATTTTTCACTCTTTTATCCCCAAGGAATATAGTGTTACTTATATCAATTACTTGTAAGAAACTCAGTATCAATAAGAATTAAACAAACATTTTGAGATTTTATTATTTATAGAAATTATTTGCTCTTTTTCTATCTTTCATTCTTTTCCAAACTAGTATGAACACATTTAACACGCATTGGTTTATTTTTAATAAGCTTATTTTGCCTTAATAAAAACAACTGTATGAAACTGTATGTACGATTTTCTACTTTTCCAATATCTACCTTTAGGTAACGGCATATATATTTCTTTTCATACTTTGGACAAATGATAACATTTAACGTATAATGACGTTTAAATATTGTTACGAATTAAATGTAATATCCATAAAATATCGTTACATCAAAACTCTTTTCGATCTTTATGTAGCTGTATAAGTATTATTACTCTTATAAATTTTGCAGGAAAAATAAAGGTTTCATTTACTTCTTTCATATTAAAATAGAATCATTAAGAGAAATTAACCATTTGATTCGCGAATTACCAAAAAGGGCCACAAGTATCACACGTGAATATTAAGCACTTAATTTAAATTTCTTTCAAACCTGAGAATACATTCACGTTGTACTTTTTAACATTATCTTCAATGTGTTTTTTCTTTATATTTGGTAATTCAAGGATCAAGAAAGAGCTAACAATACCATTGTATTCTATTCTATGTTATAAACAAAATTGTGTATTATCATTTCTATAGATATTATTAATCAACAAATTAATGGACACAGTACGCCTCTGGCAATTTGCTTATCCATTTCTCTAGTTTGAACATGTTTTGTGTATCACAGTATTATAACAGTAATGTATGTAATATTTTTTATTTAAGTTGTAATTACTTTGGATATGGCAAATATGAAATATAACTGTTAAATTATACTAATATAACTATAAATTCTTTGGAGCTAAATGCATATCACAGTGGGAGAATTTTCGATGCTCTATTTCTTTTTAATGCTTATTCGAATATTCAGAAGCGTACCAGTCGTCATCAAATATATCATCTTACAGATAATCATTTTAAATCTACGTATCTTATTAAAGATATTACAAAAAGCTTTACCGCCAACCAGTGGAAATAAGCAAGCAATAAAATGAAAGTAAATATATTGTTTCTTACTTTTTGTTTTATATATAAAACAAAAAGTAAAACAATTTATATATAAAAATGCACCATAGATTATTTTAGATACTAGCATTGTATCTAATATCCAGTCTTATTCTAGTTTTCTTATTGAATTAACTTTTTCCTGATATTTTTTCTCGTTTTTATAATGTGTAAAAAACTATGAGAAAAATAAAATTTTAAGCATGTGAATTGTAACTGCATAATTTAATTACTTTTCTAAGTACTCATTTTTTGAATAAGCAAATCGATAATTGAATTGCATTTTTTTTTTCGATTTTAACAAGAAACGTATTGGATTCTGTGCTTTATGTTCTGTATACCTTAAAATCATTCTATAATAAGATTATCTTAGCTACTAAAGGCATGCAGTAAATATCGTCATTGATTTAACATTAATATATTAATGAGACAATAGAAAATTCTTTTACTCTGTTATGTTTTTCTTTTTCTTTTTTCTATTTCAGGAAAAAAACAGAATATAAAAAAGTTAATATAATGTAATTAATGTTAAATACCATATCCCGTCACAGGATTTTCTAGTACTTATAAGTCCAGGCATTGATCAATTAAATTAAAATAAAAGCTTTTAGATTCATTTTGTATAGTATTGCATCAAGCATACTGTTTTAATTTGAAATTTTCTCTATTTGTAAATGACTTTCTTGATTTCTTAATAAGATTTTAACATTATTGTTTCATAATTATCAGCAAATTTTTCTCCATCTCAAAAGGCACTCTCATGTAGTGAATTATAGAAAAGTTGCGACATATAAGATTATTATGAAAAATCATGTAGAAATGAGAAATGAATTTTTGTAGAGATTTACCTTTATAAGAATTGCCGCATTATAGTATTTCATAATATTTAAAACGCACAATTTTTTCTTCACGAGAATGGAGTTAAATCATGTGTGTACATCATAGTATACAAATAATTGATCTTCTTTAAAAGAGTGACGTTGCAAAAGCTTGTATAACCATTGGTACGGTTGCATCAAAACCATAAATTGTTAAAATGTTTCTGTTGTATATATCCTCTTTGTATGCTTTCGAAGAACAGACAACGCAATTTATTAATCTACAAAAAAATATTTCATATCAAGCCTTATTGAATGAGACAAAACACAAGCGTACAAGTGGATAATTAAAAATCAAATTCTTACTTTGTATGTGGAAGGTTCATTTGTTTTCTATAGTCTTCAAAGACCTCTTCACATTCGTTGTAATCTATTATATCGTCTATGACATTAATAAATACATCATACTGATAACCTTTTTGAGAAGCCCATATAATTGGGCTACTTAAGCGAATTATGTTATTTGGCATAGGTTGGTATACACTTATTAGCGAAGAAAAATAGAGTGATTGATCCAAATTGATAATGTGAACGTCGATAACATCAAATGCAGCAGCAGTGATATCCTTTTCGCATCGAGAAAGTGTATATGCTATTAAAAAACCAGCTTCTGCTGCATTCACATTTCCACTACGCCATGTAGGACACTTCCACATTATTTTGTTAGCATTAATCGTTATCATGTAACGCAAGCCAGTCGATTTGAGATTCTGTAAATGTAAACTCATAATAAAGAGTAATTAATGGCGCGTCATAAATATATGTAAATATATGTAAATATATGTAAATATATATATACACAGACACATATCAATATTATGAAACTTACCAAAACTGAAAGTTCGAAAGCTTTGTTTAGTGCGTTTATAATCTTAGAGTTTGGTTTCGGCGGAGGAGGAAACGGTTTCTTTGCTTGTTCTTTCATTTTTCGTTTCTCGTATGACAATGGCCTTTGAAAGATACATTACTCGTTAATAACTTGATATGCTGATCAAAGTGATGGCTAGAACCATCACTGTCAACCCTAGTGTAAACCTACATATTGTTTTAGTATCAATCTACATATAAAATAATGGCATTATAAATTGTATGATATAGAAATGATGCTATACATCTGTATAACTTACTTTCCAGAATTTTCATAATTTTTTAAAATAATATAGACAAATATTGGATGTACATTGCTGCTAGCTAATCTTTCCTTATTAGTAATTTCGTCAATAATTTTTTCAACAGCTGGAGCATCTGTTTTCAATAATCCCAAATTGTGTATCCTTTGCAGATTACTCAAAAGTGTATGTAAATCCATTGACGGTATCAATGAATTCCAAATCTAGAAAAATAATAAAAGTTAAAAAGAGAAAATATTTATTTAAATAAATTTATATAGGAATTTTTATCAATGAATTCCAAATCTAGAAAAATAATAAAAGTTAAAAAGAGAAAATATTTATTTAAATAAATTTATATAGGAATTTTTACACGATACCTCTGTAGATTTTAACATATGACCAGGAACATGATCTAATGTTAATTCATATTTTTCTAAAAGACCAGCTGCCTGAACTTTGTCGTTGCAATGTTTGAAATCTTCAATTTTTTCTATATAATCAATCAATTCTTGTACATCCAAGTTATCGCCAAATGATTTTTTAGTTTTTTCCAAACCATGCATTATATATTTAAGTATCACTTCTTTTTCTATTTTAAACAATACATGTAATGTTTAATATATATATCACTATTGCTAATAACATCGTTATTTATTTCCTGATCGCTGTTCAATTGCTTGCTTAATACCTGGTGTATCAGGATGCGGATGTGAAAGTTTCACTATATCCTTGTGCTTCCAGCCATATCTACCTTTACATCGTGTTACACATTTTGCCAATTCTAATGGTTCCTTGGAAAGGTACCAATTATTAACAGCTTTACGCAATCCATGACCCCACCCATGGCTTGGCTTATAAGGGTGGGGCATTGTAATTTTACGTTTACTTAGTTCAGATGCAAATTTTATAAATAGGATAAAATGTTCTGGCAATGAACAAATTTTTCCTACAATTGCATAAGCGGCATGACGTAAACTTTCACTGTAAACTTGTTTGCTACACACTGCTAATGCGAATATTAATGTTTCAGAATGTGGAACAAGATTACTTTCAAATGCCTATAAAATAACAAAATAGAATCATTCTCATAAATAATATAGTTAATTTTATTATATCTTGAAATTACCTTTAGAATAATTTCAATGGGCAATAGTTGCTTATTTTCATCTGCAGCTAATTTTTCTATACACCCGACATTTACTGCTAAAAAATAATTATGGGCAAACAAATTTCCTGGATGATAGAGAGCAAATTCTTTTCCAACATATAAAAATGCAGACATTTGTTCTTCGGACGAATGAAAACTAAACTCCATTTCTTTAAACTCTTTGTTTGGCTTAAAAGCTTTAGTTGCATCCATTTTTCAACGTACTGCAATAAAAATAAATAAATTTGATAGATTGCAACTTTATAATATAATGTATAATATGTAAATGTCTGAGAAAATATCCTGTATCTGGTTTATTATGAATGAAAAATATTTTCATTTCAACGACGTTAGACCTGTCAATATGACCCAATGTCCCGTTAAATCTATTTGTGGGATTTTAATGACAAAGGAAAATTTTAATGACATAATCCTTAAAAAAAATATTTGCATAGACATGGTACGCACTTGGGCAGCAACTATATCACCATGATTAAATATTCACATATTCTTACCTATAATAGGAATACACAGAGAATAACGCTGCCATTACGGAAATAGATGTAGTCGCGACGTGGAAATTATATTCTTTAAACATATATTGCGGTCGGTAATAATCAAAGTAGTACCTAGTGTTCCAATCGCAATTACAAACGATAATAACTATTAATAAATATTTAATTATAAACAATATTACCTTATACCTATGAAGAAAACGAAGTTTACACCCAACGAACGTACGAACGAACTAACCGTAAACGATGATATAGGTAGATGTGCATACTGCCAATTATATCGGTAGCAAAAATAGCCAATAGACAATAATCTCTTGCAATAGAGAAATACGCATACCAACCAATCGGAGTTGAGTTTTAAGTATATACAGTACAATAATGTTTACAAATTCTTATTGCAAAAAAGTATCGTAATACTTGAATTATTTTGTAAACAAATAAACATATTCCGAAAGTAGAAAATTCTAAAATATTCTATCAATAAATTACCGTTATGTATCTACATACCATAAATGTTAATGGTACTCTCTAAGTGAATAGAATCACACACATACATTGACCAATCATAAAGTACATTTAATTTCTGGCAAGCTGACGTAACCAATGAAAAAAGATAACCTGTTCAATCACTATGTAAAAAAGCACCTTGATTTTATACCTTCAATATATGAAAAGTAAAAAATATGAAATTGTTAAACAATGCGATAACTATGCACAGCGAATTTCATTATTTCAAGAAATATTGACGAATAATGGAGCGGTCATTTTGTATGAATATTATAGATAGCAAGAGGTAATTTAATGTATGCATTGGTTAAAAAAGTATAATACGTTGAAGAATATTTTTCTGTACATATAACGGTTATTGAGTGATTAATCAAAGATAAAAAATAAATAAAGAAACCACAAAGAAGGACGTAAATGGGCAGTGTCAAACAAATCTTTTAATCCACGTCATATTCATTATGCCCGATATAAAGAAATTCTTTTCATAAATCAACAGTTGCAAAGGGTATATGTATTATAATAATATATTTTGATGAGAGATAGATTCGTAGGTATTTAAATTGCAACGTGTTCCTCCGAAAGTTTAACGTAACTGATTGAAATGTAATGCTTAAAGGTTTATGCAATTTCTGCAAAATGATTGTTGAAATAAATGATCTATTCCAAAATCATTACGAAGCATTAGAATTTACTTCAACAGACGTATTTCTTATTTGTGTTATATTATAGTATACACAATTATTTGTTTTAATGAAAATTCTAATGTGCGTGTAGACATGGTTTATAATAAAATAAAATAAAATAAAAACGAAGTGACCTATACGAACGAATGTTCGTGGCAGGATGAAAAAGGATCGCTTTTTAACGATCACAAGTGCTATGAATAAATCAATATTCATAATAAACAGTCATATTTGTATAAACTACAAAGTAAAATACAGTCAAATAAATGTGTAGAATAAAGGCAAATTAATTGCTTTTTCAGTTTGCCAATTTGTCATATTTCCTTTTTCTGCCTTCTTCTTTTCTTCATCATTTCGATTTCTCCCTGGACATTCGGTTTGCCCAAATTGCGAATACAGCGAACATTTATGGGAAAAGATGTGTCATAATTAACAAAAAAGGGGGAAAAAGAAAAAAAAGAAAAAGAAACGAAAAGAAGAGAAAAGAAAGGAAAGGATAATAAGAAAAAATATGAAAATGGATTTCGAAGATACGGATTAACGATAGAATTATTTTCTTTAGAAGCATTTGCGGTGAACGATGCCAGGGCCAGACTCGTCGTACTCCTGCTTCGAGATCCACATCTGTTGGAAGGTGGATAAGGAAGCAAGGATGGAACCACCAATCCATACGGAGTATTTCCTCTCGGGAGGTGCTATGATCTTGATCTTGATAGTCGAGGGTGCGAGGGCAGTGATTTCCTTCTGCATACGATCGGCAATACCAGGATACATGGTAGTACCACCGGATAGTACAGTATTGGCGTAGAGATCCTTACGAATGTCGACGTCGCACTTCATTATGGAGTTGTAGACAGTTTCGTGAATACCGCAGGATTCCATACCCAAAAAGGAAGGTTGGAAAAGTGCTTCTGGGCAACGGAACCTCTCATTGCCGATAGTAATGACCTGTCCGTCGGGCAGTTCATAGCTCTTTTCGAGAGAAGTACTGGCAGCTGCAGTTGCCATTTCCTGTTCAAAGTCCAATGCAACGTAGCAAAGCTTTTCCTTGATGTCACGAACGATTTCTCGCTCGGCCGTGGTCGTAAATGAGTATCCCCTTTCGGTTAGGATCTTCATGAGATAGTCGGTCAAATCACGACCGGCCAAGTCCAAACGTAAGATAGCATGAGGAAGAGCATAACCTTCGTAGATAGGGACGGTATGAGATACACCATCGCCAGAGTCCAATACAATACCCGTGGTACGACCGGAGGCGTACAGAGAAAGAACTGCCTGAATGGCAACGTACATGGCTGGGCTATTGAAGGTTTCAAACATAATTTGTGTCATTTTTTCGCGATTAGCCTTAGGATTGAGCGGAGCTTCGGTAAGGAGAACGGGATGTTCCTCTGGAGCGACGCGAAGTTCGTTGTAGAAGGTGTGATGCCAGATCTTTTCCATGTCATCCCAATTGGTGATGATACCGTGCTCTATAGGATACTTTAGAGTAAGGATACCCCTTTTGCTTTGTGCTTCGTCGCCAACGTAGCTGTCTTTTTGACCCATACCGACCATCACACCCTGTAGTCATAAAAATAAGATTGTTATCCATCCATTCATTTTTTTTCAGGATACATTTGATGTTCGGTCCAATTTATTATTTACGATTACGTACCTGATGACGTGGTCTACCAACAATACTAGGAAAGACAGCTCGTGGTGCATCGTCTCCTGCGAATCCCGCTTTGCACATACCTGAACCATTGTCCACGACGAGCGCCGCAACATCATCGTCGCACATCTTGAAGGATTGTTATTAGCGTTTCTTTCTGCGAATGAATTAATGAAATTAATCGCTTTCTCTTTTCTTTTAAATCCTCTTATAACAATCACTTTGATAGAATACGGAAGTTCGATAGGTAGTTATTCATTGCATTTCATAGAGAAGAAAAACTGTTTATGTCGATTCTAGATACTAGGAAACGTTAACGAATCATTGAAATATCATTTTACTAGTCACTAGTTGTAATTAAATTTCCATGTAGCATGCATCATGGTATCCTTATATTTCGTCACGTAGCACCATGCAAGATTTACCAACTACACTTCACACAAATTTCAACACGGCGAAAATGTACGTAAAATTATGCCATTGGTTAGTACGAATCGATTGCCCGATACACTTGATCGCGATCACGAGAATCACAAAGTTGACGATCTATGCATAAGTTCGAAAGAAAAAGTAGTAGAAAGCATAGAATAAAAAGGAGATGTGGAAAAAAGAATTAGAGGAGCTGATGAAGAAGAAGAAAAAGCGTTGTCTAAAGCAAGGTAAAACGCAGGCGCAAGGTTTGCATTTTCCTTTGAATGATTTACCGTTCAGAGTTGGATGGCTCAATAGATCGGCGACGATCTCTTAGGGACGAACGTTGTACAAGAGACCGAAAGCGGCGAGTGGCGCATCGTCTGCTCTGTGGGGTACCTTTATCCATATCGGTTCGAAGCCGAAAATAGCGATCCGCCCCTTAGATGGAAATCTGCTGTACGTTAACGCGTGCATCGGTTCGCCGCCGCCGCCGTCACCGCCGCCGCCACTACCACCACCGCCGTCGCCGCCGCCGTCGCCGCCTAATCCTTAGTCGCCCTAAGAGCGACGTCGAGAGGGAGACGCGGGTTGTTACGACGCCGACGACGCGCTTTTCCCAACGGATCCCGAATCCAAATAAGGACTCGTTACAACGCAGGGCCGTCCTCCCCGGGTGCTTTTCACCTAAATGAAGGTACCAATAGATGATGGTACGCGTCCAGTTTACGCTTTCCTCCCTTTTTTAACTACCGTATTATTGCTTTTTTCTTTTTCTTTTCTTTTTCCTTTTTTCTTGTCGTTCTTTCGCTGTTCTTTCTTTGTTCGTTTCCTTGCTTTTAAAAGTACTTCTTCTTCTGTAAAAGAAAAGAGAAAAATGTAAAGAACAACATTTAAAGTAGGTTACGTTGTGAGATTCAGTCAAAGTCATGTGTCTTCGTCAAAATAAAATATCATTTATCTTTTACGTAATCATATATTCCTCTCATACTTATTAAACGATTTTATACAAGAATGAATCTTGAGTAATTTATATTTACATAAAAAATCATGTCGTATTAGTTATTGTATAATGGCCTAACGCAGATGATAAAGATGATGTAAATGTAAGATAAGACAGGTAGTTCATAAAACGTATTTGAAATAGAAATACTCGAGAGAATATTGATTGTATTTGGAAACACAATAATCTTCTAAATAATAAAAATAACCATTTTTTATTTAGTATTATTAAAATGTACGGGGCGACGAGAATTACTCGATCCATCATCGAGCTCTCTCCCCACTTTACCATTTTGTAGTAGCATCGATGTTGGCTGTCGATTTGTCGGACAGATTCGGCGAGTTTGCATTACTGAGTTTCAATCTCGAAACGGCGCGTCTTTGTTAGTTGCTAATGTTCTTTTAATGGTGCTTCCTTTGCATACGTTACGGTAACTAACTTAAAGAAAATTATTATGAAAAAATGGGTGCAAATTAATCATCATTCCGCCGTATGCGAACAAGTATACGAGGATAAATATCTTCTGAGATTAAAATTAAATCATTAACGACGTTCTCTTTCGTTAGCACTTTTGTGTCGGTAATAAAGCTTACATATGAAACAATTGTTCCTTGATAATTCGATTACGATAGATAAAATATTCGTGAGAGAGTTAGAATATAACGTTAGAATGTAAATTCTGTACATATACGTATCTTCTGCGTATCTTATTTCACTATGCAAAGTTCGAAAAATGTAAAATGACATCAATGTAATTTCGCTTTACACTTTAGACAAATTATAAATCTTGTATAATTTACCCAATTCCAAATCAAACGATCTTCTTCAAAATTATATTTGCAGATCGGATGATAAAAGTTAGCCAATGCATCCGAATGTTACCTTCTTCGTCAAATATGCATACAACGACTAAAATGTTACCTGGATTTTCATTTCCACTGGGCATTGGCTGATGGATCATTGTTAACCACATCGGTGAAAGATTTGGTGCATCATTAAGGACTTGGTAATTTAAAAAAAATCATTACTGACTCATCGTCCGGTGTACAGCAGTGTTTATGCATGATCGTTAGATTGAATTCTCCCTTGGGTAGATAGCCAATTATATCGTCTTCCTTGTAAATTATCCATATCTATATACATATGTAGAATTAGTTGGTTCTAATATGTAAATATTTAATTATACGTAAACTAGACTACTTTTAATAAATCCGTTTTATATACGGTTCCTTTAGCCAAATGTTTTTCCACTTACCTTGTACTTGAACTTCTAATATTTGTGAATATTAATTTTCTTTAATTTTCATCGTCCAATTAGTTTTCTTCTAATGCATATAAACCAAAAACTGACATATGAAAGTGGTAGCGGTATAGTACAAGTACAAAGGCAAATCATCCCAGTAATTATTGCACGAACTTTATATCTTTCGATCTATGATTCCGAATGTTTGCATGACAAAAGTTATAAAAAGCATAAAAATTATTAGACAGTTAAATATAATACATTTTCCTCAAAGAGATCGCTGAATATATTGTATAAAATGAGATGTAAAAGATGAATTTGTTTTTCTAGTAGTAAATCTAGATTTCATTACGTATATCAATCATAATTAAAAAATCTTGAATAAAATTTATCTTATTTAAATGTTATAATTTCAGAATATTATCAAAACGATTAATGAAACGATGACTTAATATAATATGCGTGCGAATAATGCGTATAAAGGGTAACAAATGAAAGATTACTAGTTACACCGCTGTGAAAATATAAGTCTGATTTATTCCATAGAGATAGAGATGTAGAAATTGTGTGTGTATATACATATATATGTGTATATATGTATATTAAGTATGTGTATACACATTCACACACACACACACACACACACACACATAATATGACGGTTATATTCAATTAGTGCCAAAAAGAATACTGATTGCTACTCCTAATAAGGAACTCCTTGTGGTCGTAGCTAAAAAGTACCAACAGTAAAATTGAAATAATCGACATGTAACTAGATGAAATAGTGCGGAATTTATGGGTGTATCTGCGTAGATAATATAGCAATAACAATCGTTTATATGAATATAATTGCTTAGAAGCACTTGCGGTGAACGATGCCAGGACCGGACTCGTCGTACTCTTGCTTCGAGATCCACATCTGTTGGAAGGTGGATAAGGAAGCAAGGATGGAACCACCAATCCATACGGAGTATTTCCTCTCGGGAGGTGCTATGATCTTGATCTTGATAGTCGAGGGTGCGAGGGCAGTGATTTCCTTCTGCATACGATCGGCGATACCAGGATACATGGTGGTACCACCAGACAGAACGTTGTTGGCGTAGAGATCCTTACGAATGTCGACGTCGCACTTCATTATGGAGTTGTAGACAGTTTCGTGAATACCGCAGGATTCCATACCCAAAAAGGAAGGTTGGAAAAGTGCTTCTGGGCAACGGAACCTCTCGTTGCCGATAGTAATGACCTGTCCGTCGGGCAGTTCATAGCTCTTTTCGAGAGAAGTACTTGCAGCTGCAGTCGCCATTTCCTGTTCAAAGTCCAATGCAACGTAGCAAAGCTTTTCCTTGATGTCACGAACGATTTCTCGCTCGGCCGTGGTCGTAAATGAGTATCCCCTTTCGGTTAGGATCTTCATGAGATAGTCGGTCAAATCACGACCGGCCAAGTCCAAACGTAAGATAGCATGAGGAAGAGCATAACCTTCGTAGATAGGGACGGTATGAGATACACCATCGCCAGAGTCCAATACAATACCCGTGGTACGACCGGAGGCGTACAGGGAAAGAACTGCCTGAATGGCAACGTACATGGCTGGGCTATTGAAGGTTTCAAACATAATTTGTGTCATTTTTTCGCGATTAGCCTTAGGATTGAGCGGAGCTTCGGTAAGGAGAACGGGATGTTCCTCTGGAGCGACGCGAAGTTCATTGTAGAAGGTGTGATGCCAGATCTTTTCCATGTCATCCCAATTGGTGATGATACCGTGCTCTATAGGATACTTTAGAGTAAGGATACCCCTTTTGCTTTGTGCTTCGTCGCCAACGTAGCTGTCTTTTTGACCCATACCGACCATCACACCCTGATGACGAGGTCGACCAACGATCGATGGGAAGACGGCACGAGGTGCGTCATCTCCCGCGAATCCGGCCTTACACATACCAGATCCATTGTCTACGACAAGGGCGGCTACTTCGTCGTCGCACATTGTGCTTTTTGTTCGATTTTAAAGATCTGCAAACAAAAGAAACATCATTTTATATTAGTTGGTCGTCGTAGTTTGTGGAAGTAGTTTATCACGCATAATGTTTTAGCTAAAGTCTTTCGCTAAATATTCCTTTCATATGTAATAGATTTGTATGTTATAATTCCTTTCATATGTAATAGATTTGTATGATTGTTTTGTTGCTTTAAAATATTTCTCAATAACGTTTTTAGGAATCATCGCTAGCCAGGATTGACCCAGTTGCCTATAAAACGATAGGCGAGCAGCTTCAGCATCGCAAAGTTATTTCTGTGCGGCGGATAGCTAAGTTTAGATGGACGACCAACGGACGCTCCCTAATAAGTTCAAGCAATGTTTATAGTATCCGACGTCGCCCCGGCTCGGCCGTTAAATGAAAAAACATAGCTCATATGCTTGTGCGTGCCAAAATTACGCTATGCTTTGAAAAGCATCGCAGAAGCGTATGCGGACAAAGACCTCAAATAAGTTTAAAATTATGCCTTGCTTTCATATTAATTAATTGCAATCCTGGAATGACTTTTATATCGAGAGATGGACAATCTAGTCGAAGGTAGCTTAATTACTTTGCGAGTGAAACATTTCTCTCTCTCTCTCTCTCTCTCTCTCTCTCTCTCTCTCTCTCTCTCTCTCTCTCTCTCTCTCTCTCTCGCTCTTTCAATCCGTTATTATATATTTTTAATAATAAATACTATTAATAAAAAGAAAGTAAAAGAGGGACAAAGTCGGAAAGTTACCGCATGAAAACTCATTCAGAGACATTCGTTAAACGCCAGATTTACGAACGCGTTGATATTTTCTTTACTTTGATAAAAAAAAAATAATCTTTGTCGAGAGTATCATTTGATTAAAATCGAGTTAATCGAACGATTTTTTCTTGAACTTAATTTTTGTTTCTATTCGATTTGTTAACATTTAAAGAAAATATAGTATATCAATAAGAACGGATTTTACAAATGAGAGATCGTTGGAATCGTATAAATGCAACGATTATCTAGATTGATGTAATATTAAGGATGAATAATTGAAATAAGATTGTTAGAAAGTATCTTAGGACTTGGTATCGTTTGGTATATACGTACCGTGCACGGGACAGAGTTGGAGTGGCGTCTGTGCCTTTGGGCGTCGCGACGTCGAATATATGCTCTCGTCAGTACACCCCCGCATTTTCGTGGAATGGTGCGTGCTCGACAGGCACGAAAAAGGCTTGCCTCGCGGGCGTCGCGACGCTCGCCGAACTAGGCGGTTGCGAGATCTAAGCAAGAGATCAACGTATAACTCCGAAAACTCCTACATTTCAATCCTTCTTATGATTCTTTACATAGTTAACCATTTCTTTGTTTTTTTTTTTATAATACATCAAATTAATTGAAATTGATTTAATACTTAATCTGATCCAAAATTCGATGCAAAAGAATCCAAACAAATTTATATTTTTTCTTTCTGATAGATGTGATATTTTATGGATGAATTTTTTGCACTTTAATTACTTATTGTTAGCTTCAGCTACATGCAGTGTGGAAGAATAATATTATTTTTTTCGTTTTATTTCCATATTTGTTGATAACGACATAATATTTTTCCTCTCTCTCTCTCTCTCTCACTTTCTCTCTCTCTCTCTCTCTCTATCTATCTATCTATCTATCTATCTATCTATCTATCTATTTTTCTCTTTTGCTCTCTCTCTTAAAAAAAAAAAATGAATCACCACCAATCAATTTTTTTCATCTACATCAATTTTCCAATTAAAAATCATAATTGCAAGTAGAGCTTCTTATCCAATATTTCTAAATGGATAATTCGTTCTTTTTATTAATTGTGAAAGTTTCTCTATAAGAATATCAACATATACTTTTATAGGCTATTTATTTACTCTAAAAATAATATCACATATATTACCGGGACATAAAATAATTTATATTTTTATTTGGCTTTAAGCTATTGTAAAATAACTTTCCTTTTCGTATAAAATAAGTAAATAAATATTTGCTATAACTAATTACTTTCATAAAAAAGAGCAAAGAATAACGAATAAATTAACAATTTAGCTGCAGAGCTTTATTTTTAAAGATGCGTGTTGATTGATCACTGATAAAGACTTACAAAAAGAATTTTTTTTTATAATTTCGTTTCTCTTGTACTAATATAGAGTACCATTTAGTAGTTATACTATTTCCACGCATGCACAAATATATAAATATTTTTATTTTCCAATGCTAATATGTGCATGCGTATTTTTATTTATATATAATCTGTTTAACCAATTAACTATGTACATGATCAAACAGTTGACGGTTGGATGGTGATTGGTGAAATTCATAAATATCATGAGAAGCTACTGGAAATCGATGTGAGTGACTGTTCGTAAAAATAGATTCCTCGTACCTAATTTGGATGGATGGGAGAGCCAAGTTTTGATAAAAGCTACCTCGTGCGGCGAGACAGCTTTTTTTGGACATTGCCTCGCAATTACTCAGATATGCTTTTACTCGAGAGCAAAACTATAGACTCTAGCGAAGAAATGATTAACAATCATGATGAATATATATCTATGTCAAATATATTATTGCATGCTTTAATTCAGTTTAATTTTGCAATCAGTTTCTAATTCGAGACCACAATTGGACGATAGTAAAGAACGTGATTATATAGGAAAAATTTAATTCTAATAAACCAAAAATAGATATTACGTAATGTGCGCGCACCTCAAGAATAATACAACATTTAACTGAATACGTAGAGACAAAATGTTCGTTAAGGAGGTTCTTAATTGCTTCATCGAATAATAAAACACCATTGAAACATACGTTAAAATCCTATAAATGTCTAAAGGATTATAACATCGGATATATAGGAAAGGATATAACATCGTGTTTTAGTATTAAATCATATTTATAATGTCGTGTGAAATTTATATTTAGGTTTATATTTGACATGGTTTGTCAATTGTATAACAATGCAACAATGATTTAGTATATAATATTTACAATGTAAATTATAATATATTCAGATGCACTTTAGAAGCCTTGCTTCGTTAATAACCAAGATAGAATGAACATGAACTTAATTGTACGATTACAGGCAATATAATTGACATTAAGATAGTAAACAATCTTAATGGTAATGTAATGGTCAACTAAGCGTGGCTCCTTCCAAAGTTCATATTAATAAAATGATTATCTTTGGAAATCTTTGATTACACTGACATTCGATGTGATAATGTTCCCTTCGACTTTCTTTCTTGCAAAAAGTTACGAACTTAAAATAGATTGAATAGGATATTTGAAAAAGAAATCCCAAGAAAATATATAATTTGATAATGAAAAGTCGAATGCTGATGTGTCAATGATTTTCTTTTGTAGTAGCACAATTGTTCGTATAAATATGATCATCATTCTCAATAATACTCCTAGACGCAACCAAGACGTTAATTCTTCAAAATCTGTGTCGCATTTCTGACACTGTTTAATAATGGATCTAAAAGCACTTGCGGTGGACAATACCAGGACCGGACTCGTCGTACTCTTGCTTCGAGATCCACATCTGTTGGAAGGTGGATAAGGAAGCAAGGATGGAACCACCAATCCATACGGAGTATTTCCTCTCGGGAGGTGCTATGATCTTGATCTTGATAGTCGAGGGTGCGAGGGCAGTGATTTCCTTCTGCATACGATCGGCGATACCAGGATACATGGTGGTACCACCAGACAGAACGTTGTTGGCGTAGAGATCCTTACGAATGTCGACGTCGCACTTCATTATGGAGTTGTAGACAGTTTCGTGAATACCGCAGGATTCCATACCCAAAAAGGAAGGTTGGAAAAGTGCTTCTGGGCAACGGAACCTCTCGTTGCCGATAGTAATGACCTGTCCGTCGGGCAGTTCATAGCTCTTTTCGAGAGAAGTACTTGCAGCTGCAGTCGCCATTTCCTGTTCAAAGTCCAATGCAACGTAGCAAAGCTTTTCCTTGATGTCACGAACGATTTCTCGCTCGGCCGTGGTCGTAAATGAGTATCCCCTTTCGGTTAGGATCTTCATGAGATAGTCGGTCAAATCACGACCGGCCAAGTCCAAACGTAAGATAGCATGAGGAAGAGCATAACCTTCGTAGATAGGGACGGTATGAGATACACCATCGCCAGAGTCCAATACAATACCCGTGGTACGACCGGAGGCGTACAGGGAAAGAACTGCCTGAATGGCAACGTACATGGCTGGGCTATTGAAGGTTTCAAACATAATTTGTGTCATTTTTTCGCGATTAGCCTTAGGATTGAGCGGAGCTTCGGTAAGGAGAACGGGATGTTCCTCTGGAGCGACGCGAAGTTCATTGTAGAAGGTGTGATGCCAAATCTTTTCCATGTCATCCCAATTGGTGATGATACCGTGCTCTATAGGATACTTTAGAGTAAGGATACCCCTTTTGCTTTGTGCTTCGTCGCCAACGTAGCTGTCTTTTTGACCCATACCGACCATCACACCCTGATGACGAGGTCGACCAACGATCGATGGGAAGACGGCACGAGGTGCGTCATCTCCCGCGAATCCGGCCTTACACATACCAGATCCATTGTCTACGACAAGGGCGGCTACTTCGTCGTCGCACATTTTGCTATTTTATTATCGCTGAAAGAAATATATTCTTTATTAAAAAATAAATTTTACGCGATAAATTCATTCGAAATCGACTGAA
Organism: Vespa velutina; assembly: GCF_912470025.1. Lineage (NCBI taxonomy): Eukaryota > Metazoa > Arthropoda > Insecta > Hymenoptera > Vespidae > Vespa > Vespa velutina. Next base: position 3,988,567 of record NC_062206.1, read on the forward strand.
AAAGGACGCACCGATAGTGCGAATAAACTTATATATAAGAGTAAATTAAACTACCAACCGTGAGGGTGAGTTGCGGATGAGTAGGTAGCTGCGGAACGGCTGAGGCCCGCAAGCGCTGCGAAGCCAGATATAACGCTCGCGTACCGTACGCGATGCTACCGAAGATGGGCACGAGGGACGTCTCCAGGGCTGCCCAATAGTTCTACCCACGTAAAATGGGAAACTTACGCAGTGCTTCGACCGGGACAACGCATAACCGGGAAATCTCTCGAAGCTAAATATTCAAACATCGGGTATATCATTGGATGTTCGAGGGTGGACCTCAATGTTTTTTGGACATCCCTGACTGCTCGAGAAATATGCGTCAATCCCCACCGGCGCTTTTCTTCTGTTTTCTTCATCTTCTTCCGCTTCTCTTCCCATCTCGTCCTCCTCTTTCATTTTAGCTTCAACGTCGCTTTTCTCAACGGAACGGAACATCCAAATCTGGATATTAATGTAGAAAAACACTGAATGATTTCCACAAATTCCAAGAGAGGATTATAAAATTTGAATTGAATTTTCTTCTTCGTTTTAAGGTAACCTTATATTATATTTTTCTTAATGTTATTTTCATCATTTTATTCTATTTTATTGTAATATTAGTTTACATTATTTTTACTATCATGGTAATTTTAATGTTATATTTTTTTTCAAATATTTTTCCAGTCTTATTTTTATATTTTTTTTTAAATAAAAATTAAAAAATTAAAAAATTAAAAAATTAAAAATTATAATATAATATTATAAATTTTATAAAATAAAAAAATTATACGAAAAAGATTCAAGTTGTTATATATAAAAAATTAAGCTATAATCAATTAAGACTTAACGACAGAGAACAGTTACAAGTTTATGAATCTTTCTTACCATAATATTATATAAATAATATTAAAAGGAATAATAATTTAATGGAATTTCTTAACTTCATCCTATATATATATATACATATATATATCTTGTAATAATAATTTCAATCGATATTTATTTATTAAAAATGTATTGAATGGTAATATTTTTCAGTTGCCTCCGTCCATATTAAGAAGTATAATACATACATATATGTACACACACGTTGATGCACGCGAGCATTTAACTTTATTATCCTTTATAAATTAAAGGTAAAAAAAGACAAATATAATAAGTTTTCCTTACGTTTATAAATCACACAAGGCAAGTATACAGCTTCTTATAAAACCTCTGCAAATTTGTTTTATCGCTAACAGATTAATAATATAAGGTACATCATCAGAATCGTTATTATATTTTCTAAATCAATCTAGATGCAATCCAATAAATATGAAAAATTTTAATTATATATATCAATTTTATAACTCAAAATATATGTATGTACATACACACACTCACACACATTTCAATTTAATGCATCTTATTATTTACAGCTTCAAGTAAATTACGTTTTGACCAAAATTTGTGATAAAATTTGTTCTGGCAATAAAGAGATTTCATTTAAAGAACTTAAATCTTCTCTGCTAATATAATAAAAAATTACCATCTTCTTTAATTTCTTGTAATGTTATTTCTTACTGACATTTTATTAAACATTTTAGACTAAGAAATAGTATTTCCTGATTTCTCATTTTTACAAAATATGTTTTAGATAGCTTTAGTTATTAGTCAGTTTTATTTCCACACATTTGTCAGCGCATTTTGTTTAAATTTCTTCATCAGAATTGGTTGAAACATAAATAAATTGACTATTAATGAAGTAATCATTTTACATAAGTTGCCTTTATGATTGTCTTTTAAAAATTAGTAGTGTAAGACGTAAAATATTATCGTACGTCTTATAAAATATTAAGTATTTAAATCAAAAATATACATTGTTTGAAAAATAACATAACCTATAGTCATAAATATATAAAAATGAAGACAACTTTACGTGGCTTTGTTTATAACTAATAAAAAAAGGAATAGGGATACTGATAAATGTATTTGCACGTATTTTTAACAAAAAGGAATTTCAATTCGATCGAACATTTTTTATAAACAAAATACTAATTTCCATGAAATATGTACTTTTGAACGAGACATGACGCAGATGTGGCGCTATCTTAGGAATATGCGGAATGGATTAAAGAATTATAAGCAGAATTAATAATAATAAAAAATGTAAAAAAGCAAGTTAATAAATAAATAGATCGAATTATATTTATAAAAAAACAATAATTATTAACGTTTATTAAAAGGCCTTTTTAAAAATGATTAACTTTTATAAAAAGGTTTACATGTTTTATTGTATACTATTTCCTTCAGAATTTGGCCGTAGAGAATGTGCATGAGGGCGACACTAGCGCATCTATAGGCTATGTAACTAAGTCTGAGATATCTCTTGTATACAATTTATTACCCTTGATTTTTTCTGAAAAACGTCATCATCCAAAAATATATAGCTACGTAAGAGCAAAGTAGTGAAATCGAGTGAAACGTTATTAATCTGTAGAGATTTTTTTAGCTGCAATCACAAAAGAATAAGAGTAAAGTTACGATGGATAAAACTAAAACCGATTCTAATTTTGAATTGCCACCTCTTCGGCGTTTGGATGACTTTTTATTGGAATATGCTCGTTTTCAAATACCAAATTTTAAAGATCTTGATAAATGGGGTAACAGAGTCGTAAATAATTTGCTTTATTATCAAACAAATTATTTGTTCATGTTTGTGATTATTTTTCTCGTTGTAGGGTAAGTGTCAAACTCATTCTCTGTGTATATATATATAAACACACATGGATACATACATATCTATATCCTATAGTAATCTTTATTATTATCTAACAATTAACGTTATACTATATAATATTGGAAACATTATTTCTGCAGATTAATTCATCCTGTAAAAATGTTAGTTGGGATGTTAGCAATGGCAGTAATATTAGGAGGATTTGCCTATGTTTCGACCGAAGGAAGATTAATACACCAATTTAAGCAACAATATCCAGGTGTAGGTATACTTGGTATAATATTGGCAGCATGCTTTGCAACATATACATTAGGATCTCTCCTAGTTTTTCTACTTGGCATCCTGTTACCATTCGCAGGCAAGTTAAAATATTTCAATAGTATCGTTACAATATTGGCTAATTAACTAATAATTTGTTACAGTTATATTTGTACATGCTTCTCTGAGACTAAGGAATATTAAAAACAAACTTGCTAATAAAATTGAAGGTATTGGTTTGGCACGAACACCAATGGGCATTTTTTTGGAACATCTTGGTATGCAGAATGAAATTTTTGCATAATTTCACCATTCTTTTAGAATAAAACGTTTCTCTTTAAACAATAATAAGTTAATACAATTTTATGATAACAATTTTGCAATAGTTTAATATATATACTTTATATCAGCTTATACTGTAATGAATCTTCTCTCTCCAAATTGATTTATCTTTTTGTAATGTCTATGATTATCGTTATGCATAGAAGAACTAGACATATTTGTAATATACTTATTCATTTTTCTGTAATGTACTTTAATTTTTCTTTATATCTATCATTTTGTCTATTTATATACAAGACATAAGAAGGAAAAATTAAAATTCTTGATTACACCAATAAGATAGATACGATTAAGATATAATTTATTTATTGTAATTGATGTATTACATGCATCACATGACATGAATTAATTTTATTTAATGTAAACAATATATATTATATGTATGAATGTAAGATATTCTTAAATGTTATTACCAAAGATGCAAAAAAATGCAAATTACATATTTAGTCAGTAAATAGAAAAATATATTATCCAATACTGAGATATTAATATTTCATATGTTTCAATAGCTTTTCTATATATTTTGCTTGTATATAATATTCTATATGTTATTATTTGTTACAAGTTGTACATTTACAATTATTAATATATTACATATTATATATGTAAGAAAAAAGCAAAGCAAGAATTTTGAAAGAAAAAATAGCTTACTTAATACTGCTACATAATTTATGAAAGACAATTATTTTCTTTAATATATATTTCCTAATTTTATATTGTATATCATAGAATAATGTAAATAAAATTATAGTAGAGCTCCTCTTCTCCAAGACTGTCTCTATATCTCAATATGCACTGTTATTAAAAAAATATTTTCTAAGTAGTAAAATAGTATACTAAAAGAATCAAAATAAAGATATATGATTTCAATTGAACATTCTACTTAGACATTGCAAATATATTTATTATTCTATATAGCTTTTTATACATTCAAAAAGAATATTATTTTCTTTAACAAATTAATTAAATATTAGTTTTAATAATTTAGATTTTATTAATTTACTATAAAACTCATAAAATTAATCTAAATTGTTTTATATATTGAATTTAGAATTATTCTTATATATCTAATCTTCTGTTATTTTTTATTTATTGTTTTGAACAGATGCGAGGAGCGCAACCTTACGTTCCCTAAAGTATTTCATTAAAACACGCGACTAACAACCAGCTTTGAAATATGTGATTGTACTATACTTTAATGGGTTATATATAATGATTATCCTTATAAATCATTACTTCCCTAAGGAAAAAAGGTTCTTCATATATAATATTAATTATACTTTATTATTCTGTAATTTATACCATCACACAATTTGAATATATTTTATTAATATGAAATTAAATCTATGAATAATATTTTATATTGATTATGCAAAAAAGATAGACACTATATATATATATATATATATATATATATATATATATATATATATATATATACACGCAAACGTGCACACACATGTGCGTATCATATAACATATGATACGCTGGTTAAAATAATTACAAAAAAATTAATAAATATATGAATATATAACCTAAATTTGTAAATGACCAGATCTTTCTTTTAAATTGAATATCTGGCTATATCTGTATTGCACGTGTGTTACAGAAAATCAATACAAAACAGAAATAAACTTGGAATGTAAATTAAATGTTATTTTACAAATTTTCTATATACAAAATGCAGAGAAGTATAATTTATATCAGTAATAAATTTTTTGCTTACAATTTGATTTTATATTCTGGAAGAACTATTTATATATTGCAAGGCACTTTACACGACATTACGATTTCTTATGTATTCGTATCATTATATTAAACGTATCGTATTTACGATATTTTTTAACGTGACCACATATAAAAATACATCTGTTGCCAATGTGGTAAATATTTTTCTATTGGTTCTGTTATAAGTCTAGCCAAAGGCACTTTTGCAGACAAAATTTTCAATATTGCTATTATTTTAAGACGACTGTAATTGTCATAAAAAGGTGAACGTAAAATATATAGTAGTATACTTAATCTTCTTTGATAAATTTCTTTCCATTCTTCTTCATTAAGTGCAGCTGCCTTTCCGTAATGATTAAATAATTGTAAACTGGAAAAAAAAGCTTATTTTATACTTTTATTGTTCTTCCTCCACGTCGGTATTCTTTAATTAAAAATTCTTTGCTACCTAGATAAATCAATGATTAAAGACAAAAACCATGGTTGCCAATTCATTTTTCCAATTGTAGATAAACAACCAAGATGGATCAATGGCTTTATTATATAAAAAGTCTGAAAAAAAAAAAGAAAGAATTTTGAAATATTGTAACAAGAGATTTAATGATAAAAGATACTATATATGCATAGTTGAAACAAACCTCTGCTAATTTCAACATTCGTTTAGATATAAAAGCATTATCAACATTTTCATTTTCATCTCTCATAGATGGTATAGGTGCCCAGACCCGTGTTTGTATAGATCTAGAGGTTCTTATACTCCTAACTACGATACCACTTCGTTTCAACTGAAATCCTTCTCTCATTTTAACATCTTTATCGCATACATTTATTTTATTTCTATTCAGTGGCTTAATGGAAGGACTTTTCACTAAATTTTCTTTGTAGATATATACCAAGCACAACCTCATTACAGCCCTATAAATCGAAAAAATGTAAATTACTTTACCATACGATTTTATTGGTTGATTATAATGATGGCAAACTTACTTAAATATTTGTATAAATCCAATAATGAGCCATTTCCCTGACTTTCCCCAGATTCTATGTGCAGATACTTCAAATAAAGCTTCTGTATACTCCAACACGGTTAACCAGATTTTAATTTTTAATTGCAATTTTGGTATCTTCAAATTCATATACTTGCCACTCGATATCAATAAATCATTAAACAATTCAATTAAATTTGGTATGGAATAAATAAGTTCCGATGCCAATGTAGAATTATTAAATCGACCTATAAGAAAAAATCTGTCAGGAAAAAAATGCCCATAACGAAAAAGAAAAATATAAGTAGACAGATTTAATACCAGCTGTAAAGTAGGAGAAACATCTTACTGTACTCTCCAAATCTGCCAATAATTGTGGATTAGATTGTACCCAATGTTTATAAGATGTGATCAATTCAAAGAATCCTGAATTGATGGCATCCATGATTATTTTGATGAGTTGACGATTAATTGAACTGTTAGTAATCTTTTTATAGCTAATCAATTTATTCTTTATTCAAACAGAAATAAACGTTTTGTGTACCTTCATAAATGACCGAATAAAATTTCATACTATGTTCTGTTCATAGTTGAAATCTGAGCAACTTGACTGCATAAGACGATTGACCAATGATTTGTGTCTCTAAGTATCTGTGCTATATGATAGCCACGACCAACCAGCAAACGAACATACGACAGTAATTTTACACAATACGATATTTAAAATAAAACGAAGAATAAATTAAAATATATAATGATCATACAATAATTAGATTGAATTTTATGTACTTTTCTTTCATTGAATTTAATTCAGTTTTCAATTCTATATAAATTCGGTGAATAATTCCAAATGATTTTTTCATCACGTGCATTTGATTTTTTAACATAAATATCGACGATAATCGTGATTGTTGAGTAAATTTAATATTAAATATATGTGTATATATATATATATATATATACACATAATTTTATACATAAATATATATATATATATATATATATATATATATGTATATATATATATTTGATCTAATAGAATTTTCAAATATTTTTGGTTAGTAAACCTCTCTGGATTGAATATTATTTGTACATATGCAAATTATTAATTTGCAAAAGAATTATGGATAAACTTAGAGAAAAGATTAGTGAAAAAATAGAAACTCAGCTCTTGACAAATGTCATAGACGAAGGTAAGAGAGTTCTATCATTTATTTATGATACATCAAAAAAGTATTTTATTTGAATATCATTTTTCTCTTAGCGTGCAATGTAGTTATTATACGGAAAATATTAGAAGGACAATACGTGGATGTATTGCTTGAATTAGCATCGGCCAAACTATTTGAATCGCTTTCTAATAGTGATGATTTACAAGAAATCATATATAATAATATAAAAAAAGATACAACGGATAGCTACGAATGGTTATGCCTAAGTATAGCATCTTTGTTTTACTTTATTAAATGCAATTGGACAGGTCCGATTACAGATGACAGAGGCATTGAATTATTATCAGTTACAAGAGAAAAAGCACTCAAGTATTTATCCCTACATGATGAATGTAATGAGAATGTTGAAAAGCCAGAATTTCTTTATCTATCTAAAATAATATTCTCAAATGAGTATATGCAAAACAACTATAAAAGTTGTATGTGGTGGTTATTTAGAGCCAATCTTCTGCATCAGTTCATATTAGAGGAAACTTCAGGAACAATATTTAAAGAAACAGAAGTGTTAATTGCAAATATTGGTGCTTTAAATATTGTACGATCTACTTTTTCAGAAGCTCTATTTAATCTCGAAGTTGCACAATTTTATTTGTACTATAAAAGAATAGAATGTTCAGAAAAGTATTTGGCACATGTTGAAAATATTGCTCAAGTAAGAATGGAATTGCAAGGTATTATGGGAAAGCGAACAAAATATCAAAAAGAATTGAAGCCGCAATTATATTTAAAAATAAGTATGGACAAAGAAGATACATTTGAGACAAGAATTTGCAAAAACTTACCAAAGTCTTTAGATCTAAATGATGATTTAAGACTAGAACGTACTCAGTTTTCTGAATTTCAGGATGAAATTAGATTGGGAGCATTAGAAGAAGCCATAGTTTTAGCAAGACAGTAAGGATATTTTTTTTCTATATAAACAGATTTGGTAATATATATATATATAATATATACATAATATATATATATAAATATATAAATATATATATATATATATATATATATATATATATATATATACGCTATAAAATTATATTTTGTTTCTTTTCTAGTATTCAGTTGCAGTTATCTCAGCCAAGAGATAAACTTACGGACGAAGAAATTAATCCATATGTAACTGTGAGTATAATAAAATAATCTTTTTAGAAGTTTATCACAGTTATATGCAAGATAGTCAACAAAAATTTGTTTGCTTACAGAAAGTAATCGATAATACAAAAAATTGGTCATTAAAAATGACAGCTCTTTGTTGTCGATGCATTTATGAAGCTAATGACAAAAGAACTGTAGAGCGATCAATGTTACAAGCTGAATATTTATTAAACGAAATAAAAGATTGTAAAGTCACAATGGCAGAAAGATTAGACATATTTTTTGCCAGTGGGATGAAGCCTATATGGATGTTAGAAAAAATTTTAGCTAATATCATGCTTAGCCTTGGGTTAGTGAAAGGAGCTTTAGACTTGTTTCTCAAGTTGAAACTTTGGGAAGATGTTATTCTTTGTTACAACATACTAGAATTGAAACACAAAGTAGGATTTTCGTCAGTATAATGTGAAATATTTTTTAAATTGTATTAACATTTTAATGATAGCAATAAAAGGCTTGTTTAAACTCTGTAGGCTGCAGAAATTATACTCCAAAAAATTGCTAAAAAACCAACAATTAAATTATGGTGTTTGTTGGGTGATACAACAGGCGATGTAAAGCATTATGAAACAGCATGGAAATTATCAGATGAGAAAAGTAGTCGCGCACAGAGACATTGGGGGTTCTTTTATTTTCTAAAAAAAGATGTATGCAAAAAATGATGTATCTATTTTCTGAAAGATTATCTCTTCATTTATTATACCGTGTTCTAGTATGTCGAAGCTATACCACACTTACGGTTGTCAGTTGAATTAAATAATATCCAAGAGGATGTATGGTTGAGACTTGGCTTTGCAGCATTGCAAACGGAGGATTGGAAATTAGCGGCAATGGCATACCGACGATATTGTGCTTTAGAGCAAACTGTATGTAAAATAAACTTTATTTCTTTAAAACATTGCATTTGCATAGTTTAAATACCAAACTTTCAATTAGTTAATGACTATGATTTCAATATATGTATATTCTTTAATATTAATTTTAGACTTTCGAGGCATGGAATAATTTAGCAAAGGCATATATAAAATTAGGTGATAAATACAGAGCATGGAAAGTCCTTTACGAGGCGATTAAATGTAATCACGATCGTTGGGAAGTTTGGGATAATTTGATGGCTGTTTGCATTGATTTGGGACAATTTTTAGAAGTATGTGGAATAATATGTAATCTGTTAAATAATATTAAAGAATGAATTTTCTATTCTTCTTTCTATTGTAACTAATTATAATATAAAATGTTTCATATTAAGCATTTATTTATTACAGGTAATAAGATGCTACAATCGCATTTTAGACTTAAAAAATGAGCATTCAGATATTCAGATTTTGGAAATATTAACGAATGCTATTGCAAACGACATTAAAGATGTTAATGGCAAATCATGTAAAAACTTATTACTTCTACCGACACTTCAATTATTTGGCAGAATTACATCTCGTATAACTAATAATTCAGATCTTTGGAGATTATATTCTGAATTAACAATGCTTAAAAGAACAGATGTTGATGATCAGAAAGCTATGCAATATTTACAGAAAGCATATCGTGCTGCTGTATCAGAACCCAAATGGTTTCAAAAAGAAAATACTACTTTATCTGTTCTACAATTGTGCTGTAAATTATCGAAGACGTATTTACATTGTTCGTCTTATTGTACGGATCATATGAGATCCAAAAGAGCATTACTAGGTAGTGCTAAATTAGCATTACAAGGAGTTATAAAAAAAGTCAAAGATGTATATTCAGAAAATCCTGAGGTAATGGAAAGTTTACAACAAGTTGAAGAATATTTCAAAGTAATTTCAAGTGAACTGGAAAAAATATGTCATCCAATAGCCGATAAATTTTAATAACATTCGGTAAGTGTCATACATAACTTATATTTATAGTTAGTTACAATTTTCATACATTATGATAATAATAATAGTAATAGTAATAGTAATAATAATAATAATAATAATAATAATAATAATAATAATAATAATAATAATAGTAATAATAATAGTAATAATAATAATAATAATAATAATAATAATAATAATAATAATAATATTGCTTAATGCCAAAACCAGAAATTTGAATCAATAAAGTCAATACTTGACATATTGTTTTTTAATACAGAAAGTTGGTCAAGTCGTCTAACAAATACCTTTCTCATTCCAATATCTTGTAATTGTCGATAATTATCTGCAAGTGTGTCTTCTCCGTTCGATAGTATTCTAAATCTGTTCATCTAACAAAATATATTATTTATTAAAAGAAAAGACACGAATAGAAGAAACAGATTAAAAATGAGATAACATATGATTGTACCTGTCGAAATGAGATTTTTACCGGCGTTGAAAAAATAATCCAAGTTACTACTTCATTGCACGGTGGTGATGTTAACGATCCTTTATAAGTGTAAAAAGTATCTGTATCTTTCGGCATTAAAGAAGACAAAGCAATTGAATTGTTCATCTGTTTTTTTTTATTTATCCACTTTATATCACTTAAGATGTTTAATATGGGATTAAGATTTTCGTTATCTTGTTCCTGTAACTAAATAGTTTTATGATAAAATATAATCGTTTTCACTACATAAAGAATAATATAAATAAATTCTTCTTACTTGAAAAAATATTCCTAATACAGTAATACCATCCTGATAATTCAAGGCATAAGACAAGTTAGGATAAGCTGCATTTCTGTGAATTATATGCATTTCCATCGGGAATCTGTAATAATATTACTTATAAATAATATATTTATAAAAAATATTGTAAATTTTCTAGTACCTAACATTATTGAACGTATGCTCAGATCCTCTGTTATTTTTTGCACCCCAATGAAAATGTAAACTTTCCATTTCATATGTTTGGCCTTTCTTTAATACAGCTCCAAATATATAAGGTATTGGCAATTGGTTTCTTGATATAGTACGATTAATATTTAATTTAACTAAAAAAAAAGAACACAAAAAAATAGTTGTAAATTTCTCGGTAGCATAAAACATACTTACCAGAGTGGCCATCATTTTCTAATGTAATAGGAAATGGAAGCAAATCATGAAATCCAATCATTTCCAAAGCAGGGAAAGACAGTGGGATAGATTTAGATGATGATAATGCTATTGGAGATTGCAATTTTCCAGCACAAAACTTAAAGTGTTGCGCCCACATGTGTTGATCTGAACAATTATATAATCATGTTAGAAAAAGTCATTTTTATACGTAAACATAATTATAAACTTAAATTTACCTCGTTTTCTATAGCCAAAATGGCCAAGAGTAAATGGAACTAGAAAGAATAATAAGAAACTAAAAATTAATGTTATACTTTTAACTTTAATAGTTTATTTACTTACATAAAATCCATAAAATCATAACAAAACTACACCTCTGCATCTGTAAATATAAATATTTATATTTTAGAGAGAGAGAGAGAGAGAGAGAGAGAGAGAGAGAGAGAGAGAATTGTATATGGATTTAAATAAAATTAAGTTTCCTAGATAAATTTACCTTGCCTCTCGTCATATTACTGACTGTATTAAGAAGAAGCATGCACTAAACTGGGATGGTCACACAGTGCTATCATGCTTATTATTCATTCCTTCATTTATATATTATGTATTCGATAAACACATTCTATCATTGAATACAAGCTTGTATAACAAAAGTTTTATTCAACTCAGAATTCAATTTTTCTAATAATAAAAATATACCTATGGCTGAAAAATTTTTTACTTAGTTTAATATGCATATCTATATTATTTATGGATAAAATTATAATAAACATTCGAAAAATATGTTTTACAAGAGCGAACATCCTCAAAATGTTTGTTATATTAATTTGTAGATTATATAACTGTATATATAATCATTTTTATTTATTTACTTTCTTCTTTTTCTTTTTTTAAAATTAAGTGCAATTATCTATATTATCATTATTAAAATTTTTGTAATTACATTCATTTTCAACATCTGTTTCTTAAGTGCCATCACATGTAACAACAGGTATAGAAAAGAATAATTTACATACGAAACAGACATATTACCTAATTTCAAGACAATAAATTAAAAAAATATTTTTTAGAAATGTTCTAAATATTAGGATTACAAAATATTTCTTATCTTCTATCATAAACTGTGATATTTTATTCTTTAAATAATTATGTGTAAAATCGAAGTATATTATATATAATATATATAATATATATATAAATATATTATATATTATATATAATATATATGTATATATAAATATATTATATATTATATAAAATCGAAATATTTATACTAAAACACAATCCTAACAATGTTTTTACAATATATGAGATTTCAATAATTTAGTAAAATTATACTAATGCATTAATAAGATTATCAATTTTGAACATTATCATTGTTATAGTTCTTTATATAAAAAAAAAAATAAAAAAAAAATAACCTTATTAGAGTTTCATATTGAATAACTTCTATAGTATATGTACAATTATCTTTAAAATATTACATATACCACAGCCAAATGAGTTGTTCATGCAAGATAAGATGTATATAGTTAATATATAATTAATTTGCTCTTCCCTTTATCTATAAATAGCACACAACTCTTAAGATGTAATCTATAAATTATGAACAATAATAAAAGTTATTATGTTACAAGAGGAGAAAAAAAGAAAATATTTGAATTACTATTACTCATATTTGTGTAGTATTTTCATTAAAAATATGAAATTCAATATGATTCTATATTTCATTTCATTGCCTAATATAGAATAAATATCATATTGCCTTATTCTATAGATCTTTGGATATGTATAATACATCATCAAGAGTGCTAGAAATGTTAAAAAATTTATAAAATTATTATTAAAAATATTTCCGGTAAGATATTAGTGACTTACGTGTAAACATTAGACTTTTATGTATCGAAGATCGAAATACGAAAAATATATTAATTAGTAACAAACTCCTTATGAAAATCTGTTGATTGATGATCAAGATACATCTTATATACATATTTCAAATAAAAATTTTTATATATTAAAGAATAAGAGAAGTATATTAATAATTGTAACAATGATATAGATATAAATTTCTTTCAATAATATCTACTGTCTAATTTTAGTTTTTAAGATTTTACAGCACCATTTTAAATAATTCGCGACAATTCTATCATGATATTTTGTGCCGTAGCACATTGTTTTATTATTTTTATAAATCAAAGATTAGTAGATAAAAATGATCTTCTTTATGATTTTTCACTATTTAGTATCGATGTAGTAGTAATTTGCAGAGGTACTGAAAATAATTCTTCCCATGGTGATTGTATTGAATTAATCACAGCCTCGGCAGCACCTGTAGAATTAAATTCTAAGGTCCAAGTTTCTTCCGAACCGGCTATCTCATTTAGAAAATTTAAAATCAGTATTGTATCATAGTGTTCCTAAAATTGATTTCATTTCATTTTATATAGAGTATTAAATACATATCAAATATCTTCAACAATATAATTAATAATAAACATGAATTAAAAAAAAAAAACAAAAGGTTCACTTACAATCCCCATTAAATTACTCATAGTTTGTTCTTTCAATACTACTGGAACTACTTTAGTATTTGGTAAAAGCCATTGCATATTATCTTCTAATATTACTAACGTGGATGCTGTTACTAATAGTCCAGAGTACTGTGACATTGTAGTAATATTATGATATTTCAGTACTGCAGAAGAATAGAGCGCTAATATTCTGACAGTATCACCACCATTTTCATCTTTTTTAATACGTGATAATAAACTGTGCATTAAAGTACTACAATGTTCTGGTACAGAAAATTCAATTTTGCAACTAGCAGGTAGTGGAGGGTCTGTAGATCAATTTTTTCATTGATAATCGTTAATTCATTACAGTGTATATAACATCATATAACAACATATATAACGTATATAACATCATATTATATATATATATATATATATATATATATATAATATATATAATATATATATATATATATATATATGTATATATATGTATGTATAATTTGTATATATATATATATTACCTGTTATATAAAATAAAAAATTCGATGTTCTCTGAAAATCTTGAAGTATGCATAACAAACTAATGCCGACATATTCTTCGTTTATTTTTGTAAGCTGTTCTAACTCTATTAAAATGCCTTGTTTAAATGGTAATGGAGCGATAGATTTCAATTTATCTATAGCCCAGCTGTATTCTTTGTGTAACCAACGCTGTGGATCCTCCCTGTTTCATAAAATGAAAAATATATTTGATTAGAAGATATTTCTAAAATATACATTAAAAATAGATAATAGAATATCCTACCCTTCTGGTCCATCAATTTTAAGAATATAAACTTTTGATGTAGATAAAACTAAACATCCTGGAAATACTTCCTTCAAACTGTGCATCAATATATCGGCCTAAAAATATTAATATTGACGAAATAGTCGAAATAAAAAATTAATAGTACAACAACTATCAGTAAGATTAAGAAGATACCCTAAGAAGGAGAGCGAGTTCTTCGCTTTCATATTCAAAGACATTTAGAATTATATGAAGCTTCACTCTATGATCAACACTAGTGAAATCTGTATAAGAATATTGCACGTTGCTATTTAATGAACTTGATTCTTCCTCAGTTTTTATTAGTAAAGATTTATTACTTCCTATTTTTATACTCTGCAAGAGTTCTAAAAATAAAAGTAATAATACAGTATTTGTGACCAGCATCAGATTATGACTTTAAATACCTCCAAGCATTGTAGATATATTTGTTACAGGTACAAGTTCTTTTTCAGCATTTATTTTGTTATTATTACATTTCTTAACGTTTCTATTTTCGTATGCTGTACAGATACTATCAGTTAATGAGCCTAAAACAAAAGGAATACTTATATATCAATAATTTAACAACAAATCAATAATGTAAAATTCACATAAAAATATAAACCTGAAGAACTACTTTCAGTTAATCCAACCATAATTGGACCAATTGCATCTGTAATTGTTAGAAGTGAAGGAGCAATGCTAACGGATTTTTCTTCCGACGATTTCTTTCTATTAGGAGTTAGATTTGATCTGTACATAAGAAAGAATAGATATATTATTTTGCTTGTTTGTTTATTTGTTTTTTAATGAGCTATATATTGCGATGAATAACTCAATAGTCACAGATTCGTTACTATTTACTAACTTTGAAGCTTCGTCCAAAACTTCGATACTACTTTGACTTGGATTACTAAGTATTTCTATGTCACTTTCGTATTTTTTAATTAATGCACTTATTGAAGGCGTTGATTCTCTCGATTCTTCTAAACTAGTTGCTGAGCCTGTTAATAGAAGAATTGACATTTATGACAAATAATGAATGATATATTAATTATTCTTTTGAGTTATAACAAATCTTGTTTCTACTATTTTGTGATAATATAAGTATGAAATATAAATATATGAACAAACTATTTACACTCAAATCTGCTGTTATATATAATTTATACATATGTTTACATGCTATGGAAATAAATGATATTCAAATCACAAGATGTGTTATCTCAATAAAAATAAAACATCGTTTAAAGATTTGATAGATCATTAAGGACGAAATTTATATATAAGCTTTCATGTTAATATAGTTATAAAGTCAATAAGTGCTTATGTTACAAGTATACGAGCCATTACAGATTATATTTGAAATTACTTTTTAAATCATTAATCGTAAATGTAATTAAATGTAAATTTTATCTTATAGTTATTAATACATATATTTTATGTACCGTATATATATATATATATATATATATATATATATATATATATATATAAATATATATATATATATATATATATATATATATATATATACATAGACAATACATATATTGATACTTGTAACATTTAAAGAAATATAATGTGCACTTGTGTTTCATGATAAATGTTTGAAAGTATAGAGTCCCATAATATAAATTATTGTGGCTGAGCTTACAGCAGACTTGGGCTTGGGGGTGAGAATCGTAGTGCACCAGAGAAGTGGTGACGAATATAGCTCCACCCTCTGTTCCACCTGCACCTGGATTAGTATGTTATATTCCCAGTTAACAATTAAATGCACTGACAGGCAATCATTGGCAATTATGACATTCACACTCTGCTAATTCATAAATATTATTTTCACTAGAAATTCGCGTTTAATTACTATATTAAATTATTAATTTCTTCCTGTAGTAAACTTAATATGTTATTGAATTGCATAGAAAAAGCTTAGAGAAATTCATTGTTTTTAATATAGGTTATATATCTTATAGTTATTGCTATAGTATATAACACGCACAATAATAGAAACGACAGTTGTGAATATTACAATGATTTACATCTTAACTTTGTTACAGGAAAACTCTGCTTTCTCGTTTACTTATATGCAAATAGAGAAAATCTCATTATAACAGTTACATTTTACAAAAGATATATACTTACCAATACTAGAAACTGATTCAGAATGTTGCAAATTAACTCTTTCAGGCATTTCTGTATATTTGTTATTATGTATAGTGGCTTCATTTTCAGAATTCATTTCTGACAATTCATTTGTTTCTATAACTAATGTACTCGCGCATGTAGGACATTTTAATTGTTTAATACCTGAAAGAGATACAGTTTCTATTATTTTTATAACTCTGTCTTAAAAAACTTTCCATTTTATTATAATAATGACAAACCAGTTGCAGATGTATAAGTAATAACATCATATTCTTCATCATGGGAGAAATGCGTGGAACACTTCATACATTTATAAACTTTTAATAATATAGGGTGTGCATTCTTGTTTTCATTGATCGTTGACACAATTTTCTATTAAGAGGGTGAGAGAGGGAAAAAAAGAAAAGAAAAAGAAAAGAAAAACCATTACCAATATAAATATTAAAATATAAATGCTTCAGAACGAATAATTAATTGTGCGAGATAATGCTTACCTTTGCATCCTGTAATTCTATAAAATATCTTCTATTTTGTTTATCTTTACGTTTAGTATCAAATATAATGTCCACTGTAGTTGTTTCACCTCTTCCTAATACACACGATAGAATAGAAGCATTTGACCAAGAATATTTTACTTTTCCAGTTATAGTATCTCTTTCTTTAATATCGCTGCAATTTAATTTAATAAATGTCAAATGAAACGAATTTATATATGCATAAATGTAATTTATAAAAAAAATAAAATGAAATACTTACTCGGATGTTAATTCTAAAAATAACTCTTCCATTTCATTTGAGTTTTTCCTATTTTGTACTAAATACAGATCATCCTTCTCTACACATAAAATGATGAGCACGTTATTACTTTAAATAATTAAAAATAACAAATATACACATATACACACAAACACACACACACATACACATTAAAAACAATACCTAATTCAAGATCGAACAAAGCATCAGCAGGATTTTCAAGAGTAGTTGTCAATTCACTATTCGGTACTTCGTTATCATGTATCTCTTCTATTTTATCAACATTTCCATTATCTTTACAATTTACACCAATATGATTTATTACATTTTCTGAATTTGTATAATCCAAATCTTTATTTTCTATCGAAGATATTAAATCACGATTGTCTTCGAATGATATTAAATTTGTATCGTCGTGATATTTAATCGCAGATGATGATTGTAGACCCATAATATCTTGAACAAAGGTTCCAGCTTGACTGGTTAGCCAATGTACTTCGCCAAATTTCTCTCGTAATGCCAACATTTGTTTTTTTGTCTCTAAGTGTTCCATTGATGTTTTCAAGAAAAAAAAGATCGATATATTATACAAGTAGTGATATGATAGTTTAAATATACATTTGGTTTAATTTAATATTTTTACCTAAATGTGAAGAGGATAATATATCTGATTTATTTATTGAATCTTTTCTTTCATAGTCTTCTTCTGCGATAATAGCTTCCTTTATGTTTGTCTTCTTTTTACTTTTTATGAAACTTTTTTCCGCTCTACTTATATCTCCACTTATATCTGAACCTTGATTTTTGATTGGATAATTTTTGGAAATAGAAGAGTCAAAAGATGAAAATGTATTATCGGAAGTAGCTGAATTTGACAAAGAAGCAAAGTTTTCTCTAGATACACTGGACTGCATGTTTCTAATAGGAAAAACACGATTGTCTCCTACAAGCATTCTTTCCGATTTTGACAAAGGCCAATGATCTAAAACAAACTATAATGAAGATTGAGTTATTTGTAATTATTGCATGAATAACTAATATATTTACATATAATAATATTTTCATAAATCTTTAAAAACTTACCTTATTATCAATTAAATATGGATGAAAATGTTTTATGGATAATAATCTATGTTTTGGATGATATGACAAGGGATTTCCTTCTAAAGATATCCATAACAATGCTGACATTCTTTCAATAGGCCACAAGACAGAATGTTCTGTTAAGCAGTTATATGATAAATCTATCTCAGTTAAACATTCCAATCCTTGTAAACCTACAGAAAAGAAATTAAAAAATAAAAAATAATTAAAATATTTTATTTTTATAATTCAAGTTGCATATAAAATTAATATAAAAATGGATTAAACATACCACTGATGTCTTCAATGTAATTACTTTTTAAAACTAATATTTGAAGAGAATGTATTGCAGATTTATTAAAGGCAGGAACCATTTCCAATTTATTGTATCCAAGATTTACATATTTTAGATTAGGCAAACAATTAAGCTCCGCCGCATTTGTTAACAAATTATGACTCAAATCTAATATTTGTAGCCACGGTGTTAGTTCAAAAGATCTGTCTAATTTTTCAAGAGCATTATGAGATAATGATAAGTGTCTTAAAGAACCCCATACAAATCCTGCTCCAGCATCGCCGCCACATGTCACTGTAAAAAAAAATAGCACCATAGTTAATCATAAAAAGGAATTATGTAATAAACGTTAATATAAATAACAATATAATACCTAATAATTGTGCTACATTAGTAACACCTTGTCTTCCAGCACATGTAATACTTTCTAACTGGCCTCTAATCCCTTGTATTCCTTTAACTAATGCAATACAAACTTTTTTTAACTCCAGATATTTTAAACATCTAAATTTGGTAATATCAATATGAACTTTGGCATTGCCTGAGTAATGAGTCAGCTTTAGACCAACTGTTTTTTGAACAAAGTCATGTAAAAATTTCAAATCTCTAAATAAGTCTATTTTGGAACTATTGCAAACTTGAAAGGAAGATTCTAAGTCTTCCGCATCATCCACAATCAATGAAAATGCTTCATTTAAGTTGTAAAGTAGTGCAGTTGATAAGGATAGTTTGCTCGATGCACTTAAAACTTTATCACCATTTTGACGAAGAAGTCTCACCAAATCCATTATATCTGGTGTATTGGACAGACGTTGTAGACCACTCGTTGATTCTGACATTTTGCCAATTTTCTAAAGTTGATTATTATTTATTTTCTACAGAATTTTATTCAGATTTAAAATAGAATAGAGAATTTTATTTGTTTATATCATGTATCTTCAAAATCGACGATTATGAAACATCGACTTGATACTTGCATCGCGAGGTAAATTAGTACTCTCCTGAACTATTTCCTGTAAAAAGAAACATTATTTTCATTATCTAGCGTGTATCTGTAAGTAAAATATTCACCATAATGAGACGTATAATAAAAAGATAAAAATGTACGCGATATTGTTTTCCCAATCATTGTCGTTATATAAGCTCGCAATGCGTTTAGAATATATATATACGATGGTTAGAAATATTTTTTTTTTGTTGAATGCAATAAAACATAAAATAATTGATGCTTTTTGTAGACATCATGGTTATGGAAGGTTTATGAACTTGTACTCTCTGTTTATAAAAGTCAATCAATTATTATGATCGAATTATTTTTTTATGATCATACATAAAAATACTTTTTAACAACTTATTACCGTAACAACAATCATCAAGATTATGGAAGATTAACGACAGAAATCAAGAGAAATTATCTAATGTAAGTAATACTATTGCTACATTAGTTTGAGCGATTAGATATAACAAATATAAAGAAAAGAGGGCGCGCGCTATAAGAATATACAAAAGAACACCATTTTTTTAAACTTCCTTTAACTTGTATTTGTAACTTGTATTTTGTTAAATATATTTTTCAGGAAATTTATTTGGTCAATAAATTGGAAGAAACATTAATCGCACATTAGGTATTCTATGAATTGATCTTGTTTAAAATTCGAATTCTAGAATCGACGTATAAATAGTCATTTTTCAAAGAGTATAAAAATTCCAAGGTAAATTAGAAATGTACTTAATCGACTTTTTCTTTGTTGTCGTTGTCATTGTTAGTATCGTTAATTAAACGATCGAAAAAATATACAGATGAATTCACTAATAAATCATTAACCGACTTTTGACATGAAAAATCTAAATCTTTATGCGCGCGTTTTCTTTTATCTTAATTTAAATTTCCCGCCAATTGAAGAATATAATGTTAAAAATAAGAATAATATTGGGGCTTGAAATTGTTCATCAAATAAGGATTTAATATTTTTGAACAAAAATAATTCCTCTTCACCGACATCCGCGAAAATAAAATTTTAATTATTCCGTTGATACACTAATATTTAAATATAATTTGAAATATTCTCTCTCTTTTCATTATTTCAACTTTTGTTATATGTATATGAGAAATAAAGGAGCGAAAATATGGTATATTTCGTTCTGAATGACTTTTGCAAGCAAGTATCCCATCTGGTTTAACATTGCATTTTTAGTCGGACATTTTCTTTATAAGCCGTCTCGTAATTGTCGTTTTTATTCTTTGCAAGTTGAAAGGATAAAGGTTATTTGTACAAAGAAATGGCACAAACGACAGATATATTTGTTGAGCCACATTATGAAGACGTGATATTACGTTTAACTACGCTTCTAAAGGAAAATTGTGACAAAGCAATCGCACGCGATGATATTTTCAAAATTGGATTATCAGGTGATTAATATACTTCAATTCGTAAACCGTTTTTAGTAATCAAAAAAATTCGTCTCTCTCTCTCTCTCTCTCTCTCTCTCTCTCTCTCTTCCCCCCCCCTCCTGAGATTCTGTTTAATAGCATAATTCTTCATATTTCTTAGATTAAATGCATTTACTATTATTTATCATTCCTCGATTGCTTTTGTATTTAACGTGGTTAGGTTATATAGCGTAAAGGTTTTTTAACGTAATGTTACAATTATAAATATGTTTATGTTATAACAAAAAATAACATATTAACTTATCTATATGATTATAACTTGATAACCATGATTCATTAGCAACAATTCTATAAATATGTTATTTTCTTAAAATGTTACTTTACAATTTTTAGGAGGATCTCTCGTAAATATATTAATGCAAACTTTATCCAATATATCGACCGATTGGAGCAAATGGCGTTTCTTTTTTTGCGATGAAAGAGTCGTTCCTTTTGATAATGAAGAATCGACTTACGGATTATATAAAACGAGTCTTATTGGAACAGTTCCTATAACCGAAAACCAATTTATCAAAATTGATCCAGAACTTTCAGGTATTTATTAACATTTTTTTATTCCTTTTTGTATCCATGCTTATATTTATAATTTGTTTGGATATCTGAGAAAAGTTTCATTATTCTATTAAATTTACTTCTCATAGCCGAAGAAGCTGCACGGGATTACATAAAAAAAATGTCTGTCTATTTTCCACCTGACAGTTTACCAAAATTTGATGTATTATTATTGGGATTGGGACCAGATGGACATACATGTTCTTTGTTTCCTAATCACAAACTTCTAGATGAAACAAGTTTGTGGGTTTGTCCTATTAACGATTCTCCTAAACCTCCATTGTCTAGGATTACATTTACATTTCCTGTTATTAACAATGCTAGAGTGTGTATTTTTGCTGTATTAGGATCCAGCAAAGCTAAGATAATTAAGGTAAATATTATATATCAAAGTCTCTTAAATTTTCTTCTAATAAAATTATATTTTCCTACCAATCCCATTAACTTTTATTATTTTTTATTTTTGATATCAATTCATTTAATTGCAGAGAATTCTAAAAGATCATGAAAACTTGCCGGCTGCTAGAGTTGAGCCAACTAATGGTTCCTTATATTGGATTTTAGATCAAGATGCGGCTAAACTTATGAACTCAAATTCAGATTAAGATAATTAATAAGATATTGATTTAAGTGTTTGTGACATTCCATGTTGTATTTTTCCTTAATGCTCGTGATGCTCTGTAACATTTTTTGAGCTTTTTATTTTGTATACGCATACAATTATCATAAAATAAGATCTGATTAGATAGAAAATTTACAATTAAATTGTTAATAATTCAAAATGGCCAATGTTAATTTTTATTTGTTTTACATAAAATGTCTTTTTTATTTTTCATTGAAACTGTTACATTATTGATATGTTAAATTTAATTATTTCATTAATATGAAATGCATATAAAAATTATATGCCATTGATGCATATTCTTAGATCAATCTTATGTTCAATTATTAGTTTCTGTCTTCAAAAAGATTAATTGCATATTATATAGCTAAAAATGGAAAAAAAGAAAAAGAAAAAGAAAAACCAAAATAGCTATTATCAGTTTTAAGGGACATTAAATTTTAGGAAACATATGTTCTTTGTTGTATGTTATACTTGATATATTTTTCAAAATGATACGTACAGTGCATATTTCTGCATTGTAGTAAAAAGATTGTTATATTTTACATCTAAGGTAGATTACATGTGGAGTTGCCTTATACATCGAGGCTTAGGATATAATGAACATATATGAATGTGAATTAAAAATGAAGAATCTAGTCTGCACTGTCTATCTATTTTATTATCCATTTTATATATTAAGATTAGCGGCCTTTGAAAACGAAGGATTTTATGCAACTCATTAAAATTTTTTTACAAAATTTATTTCTCATGGAAATATATATGTATATAAATATATACTCTTTACATATGATGCATAAGTTATCATAATAAAAAAAAATATCAATATAAATAAAATTGATATAAAAAATCAGGTTAATTGTGTTCAATTAAAAATTATAAATATTATATACTAATGAGTCTCCCTAATTCTTACCTATAATTTTTCTCATTACATTTCAATTGGGGTTTTAACAAAGATTAAATTCCTCTACTTAATCTTGTATTCAAATAGATTTAGGATTCCTGTTACTAAAATAATGTGAAAATTATATGAAACTACTTTTGCTTTATAACAAAGTTGTTGTTAATTGTAACATTTGTAATAATAATCAGGTATTACTTGGATACAAAATTAAGTAGAATATATGAAAGGTACTGAGGTAAACAGTATTGTATTTGATTTAAAGATCACAAATAATATTCTTTGGTAAATTACGTATATACATATGTAGTATGTACATACGATAATCTTTAAATAGCAGAATGTATACACATATGTATATATCTCTGCATATTTGTAAAAAGAATAGCCTGATCTAATATACATTACATCCTAATATATATATATATATATAGATAATATAATATATAATATTATATATATATATAATATTTATGTATGGCACTTGCCGTAAATCAAATATTTTATAAACGGACTATTTAGGAACCAAAGTTTTGTAATAATTTGTAAATTATATTTATTTTTACAAAATAGTTATTCTTGTATACATAAATAGAATGGCATAAGTAAAAAAGAAAAAAAAAAGAAAAGAAACATCCTTCAGAAACAATAAGAAATCAATTTCATTATATTAAAAAAACATGTATGCACATTTAAAAGCATCAAAATTTTCTGCATCATATTTTAGAATGGTTCTTCTTCGTAATTTGTTGATGGTTGCTTTTCAATTAATTAAATCGTCATTAATTAATAATTACACAAATTTAAAATAATTAAATTTTGTTTAAAAATAACATTCTCACATACAAGTGATTGTAGTGTTAACGCTACAGCCTGTATTTAAAATAAAACGGGCTAATAATTTTAAGCATATCTGTTATTTACATTATTTTCCGTACATAAAACTAATATTGGTTCTTTGCATAAAAATTTTTTTTTAAACATATTTACGTAAAGTTCACTGTTTTATATTGTGAGACTTATCTTCGCCTTTCAGTTATTTCTCACGTTCAAATCAACAAATATGCAGAAATGTAGAACATAGAGATGTCTAACGATTAACTGACGAGTTCATGCTTCCTCTCAGTCAGTCTTATTAAAATCTCCTCCTTAATTCTCCAAGAATAATTAAAGAAGAATGAAATAGACGTGTGGAATATAGAGGCGGTATAAGATGGCGATATAACTAAAGATACAATATAAAATTTAGGAAAAATAAGTTGAACATGCTTGTTTTCAGACGTCTCTAATGTAGAACATATTCTGCACTTTCATATAATAATATCTAATTATATATGTTTATAATACATATAATATACACAGCTTGCTTGCAAAGTTATTCATTAGGGAATAAAGAGTTTGAAATAAATGTGTATGTTGCATGTAAAAATAAAAATAATGAGCACAAAGCTCAACAAACAAATCAATGTATTAGTTCAAACTGCAAGATATTTTTTGTTTTATATGATTCAATGTAAGACATAATACATCACGATTTATTTCTATTTAACTCAATTCATTTGAGATTTTTCTAAAATTTATAATCTTATCATACATTGAGTCATGAACATAGCTTATAATCATATTTATCACAGCGTATAATTAATATTATTAACACAACTGGATTCTTTTATTAGCCAGAACCATTTTTCATATCATGTAGATGATGTACTTTTAGAACAAAAATGAGGTAATATTGTGTCAACTATGCGATATGATTTTATTTAAAAAAAAATAAAAATAAAAAAAATAATAAAATAAAGTAAATGAAATGAAAGGAAAGGAAAGGTAAGGAAAGGAAACGAAACGAAAATAAAGGAAAGGAAAGGAAAGGAAAGGAAAGGAAAGGAAAGGAAAAGAAAGAAAAGGAAAGGAAAGGAAAGATAATCAATAAAAATAAACATGTACATAAAGGGAACTGACTTTTCATAGTATCAACACATGCTGCCAACATTTATAGATGCTTAAAGTATAATAAATTTTTCCAAAATGTCAAAAGTCAATTAATTATTATATTATATTAGTACTTTCACACAAACAGAACATTTTGTACTGTTTTTCATTTTTCCTTTTGAATGAAAGTTGTGAACTGTATAAATATATTATGTTTTGAAGGCTTTTTCTTGACAAAAAAGCAAATTTATTATAAAACAAAACAAAAAAGTGTCTAACTTGCCTCTTTGTATAAGTTAAATAACGCTTTGCAAACGCATCATTGCAATACAGCATTTTCACTTGTATCGTCTATTTTTTTCTTTTTTTCCATCACTTCTGTCCGATGAACCTTTAATTTTTTCTTTGTCTTTTCTTTTCTTTCATAACCTTTTTTTTCATAATTGTTAAATAATCTATGTAACGGAGAAAGCTTCGAGTTCGCAATAAATAAGCAATGCTATAGTAAGAGTGAGAGAGAGAGAGAGAGAGAGAGAGAGAGAGAGAGAGAGAGAGAGAGAAAGAGAGACCGATAACGGTAAATTGCACACATGCAAATCCATTTGACCATTTGAACTTTTACCGTAATATCTCTTACACGATTATAATTGGGGAATAATTTAATTAAATTAATATCTCCTAGTATATATATTTTTATCACGTCATGTTAACACCCAGTGCCTGTCTGAAATGCTCGTATACTACATAACTAATTGATACGGCTGGAGCTACCTAAAATAGGAAATATATACAATATATACACATTTATAAAATATGATAATATATGAACTATTTTATGATCTTCGTAAAAAACGTGTAATGAATAAGGATGTACCTTAAGAAAATTCGGAGTTATTCCTCGATACAAACCGCGAATACCTTCTCTTTTGAGAATGTCTTTGAAAACACCAATCATTGTATTCGCGTCACTCCCCGTTGATATTTCGGCTTGCAATTTAGTTCTGACTAGAGCTAACGGATACGAACACACTTGACCTGCAGTGCTTGAAGCCGTACCACATAACAAAAGTAACCAAAAAGCTGGTTGCTCGTCTTTCTTATGCGTTCGTAAATAACTATTTTTTAGTGTCTGTAAAGGAACATTGATATCATTATTACCATCAAACCCATGCTAAATAGAAAAAGTCTAACAAATAAAATAAGTCCTCCTATCGATAAAAAATGTGCTTACTTCGTACACAGCCAAATCAATTCCAGCATACGGAAGAATCCCTATTAAATTGGGAATGTAGCCTCTATAAAAAGATTTCCAACCACCTTGCTTATATATCTTTTTTGCTGCATCAATTATGCTCGAGAATTCCCCCGTTTTACGAAGAGCCAATCTCGTCTTGAGTACCTGGAAACATAACCATAAATAATTGTTTCAATTACTCATCATTATTTAGCAAATTGGATTAATGCAACATTACAAAAGTTATAAAGAAGACAAATGTTGTTTCTGTACCTCTAGAGGATATATTGCCGATTGACTAATACCACCGGCCATAGATCCAGCCATGAATCTCTCATAGAGTCCAAGTTCTCTTGTGTCGTTGCCTTTGATAGCTCTCTTTATTTGTTCGTAGGCCATGAACTTTAGGGCAGTCTCTGGTCCGATTTTAAGTACATTTATACCATTCCCTCTCCACAAGCTTGTAATTCCACCTTCACGTAACATGTACCTGAAGCAGCTGGAAATGTTACAATGTCGCGTTCCATGAACCTGAAATAACAGAGTCGTATGATTTATCATTACATTTGATTTATAAGAAATGAGCATTACTTAAAAGGGCACTTTGCTTGAAAATAATGTAAAAATAACGAGATATTAGAGTTTACCTGCAGGTAAACTTTGATTCTATCCAAAGGTGCTGTGCATGTTCGTGAAACTCCACCAGCTATACCACCCGCTAACAAATGTCGCCACCACATTCCTGACACCATTTCACTGTTCGTGAAATCGTCAGGAACTCCTATATCCTCTCCAATATCCATGTACTGTAAAATTTAAGAATCCGATAATCGAGCATGTATGTATATATCTTAAATACATCTTTTTAATTATCTATAGCATGATAAATATTTAATGAACCAACTAAAATGATCATTTGCGATGGTCGTACACGGAAAATTTGTTAAATCACACACGACAATATATGTTTTCTCTATTGTTTAGCAATGAAATTATGATAAGTGTCTTGGATTTCGTGATAACACGATGTAGTTACGTTTATCGCACTAAGCGTATAAACTCGATTCGTGAAATCTCTCTTCATTTCTACTTCCATCCTGTTAAATATCTTTAAATTGCTGAGAGGCATAAACAAGTAACAGCTTCGATTAGACTTTGGTCAAGTAAATATTTTATCGTATCCATGTTCGAAATGGCAAAGAAATAGTAGTAGCTTATGCGGGATTTGACATTTACAAAGAGTTCCCTCATTTAAGTGATTAATAAACATTTTTAAAACCAACATAAATTTACGAATTTATCCACACGCATAATATATTATTCTTTTTTTTATATTCGAATAAATTGACAACATTTTTATTTAGAAATTTTTACAAATTATTTATATGCGCAAAATAAGTTGGTTCGATAAATGTCCAGATGAATGGCTAGAATTCTGCAATTAGCGAAGGAAAATGATTCCTTTTCCAATGTAAATACGAGGATTTGTCAAGTCTAGACGAGATGCAAATGTTTTAAACGATTTTCACTGTTGATCCAAGTGCACGCGCGCTTACTTATGACCACGTGATTCGACTTCTTTTCCACGTACACGTCCACCCACACACAAATATTAGACATTTATTCATCTATCGTTTGCAATTAGCAAAAATCCTAAAGCTTACGATAAAATTTATTTCCTCTTGGATATAAAAGGAAATAAATGAGATAATTAACAAAAAATCATTTTACTTCCTAATCTTTCTTTATCAATCAATGAGAATACACACTCACAATCAATGGGGGTACTTAACTTTATGTAAAACTCGAGCAAAATATCGCTATCCAAATTATCAAGATTCTCCATACTGTCTTTCTTTTTCTTCTTTCCTCTCTTTGTTATTATTAGAAACGAAAGAGAATCAAATCTCCTGAGATTTGGAGTAGCTCAAAGTGCATTTAAAGGACGTCTGAAAAGAACGGAGCCCGAAAATCAAATCTTTCATGATGCTAATGGGCGAGTGGCCAAAAAAGAATTATTTGATGCTACGCCCAATGTCGGTTTGTATCTTCCTATTCAACTAACGTCCAATTCGTTTCTCTTTTTGTATGTGTGTGTGTGTGTGTGTAAAATGTGTATATATTTTAAACACAAACACACAACGCACATATATTATCTACCTATCTAGTCATCTATCTTTGCTAATATATCTATAGATCCTTTTCCACTCCTGATCATGAGACGCAACCCAAGAGATTATTTCAAAAAAAAAAAAAAAAAAAAAAAAAAAAAAAAAAAAAAAAAAAAAAAAAAAAAAAAAAAAGAATTAAAAATTGACTTTAAAGAACGTAAGTCTTGCATACGATGAACAATGAATAAAAAGCTTGAAAGAAATCGTTTTTATCACATTCAAAAAAAAGAAAAAAGAAATAATAATAATAATAAAAAACAAAAACAAAACAAAATCGTAAACATGTAATAATATTCAAAGAAAATCGAGATGAAGTGTCGGATAACAATATTACCTGCCTATCAATAACCAAAGTATAATTTAATACGCATGTTAGCTATGGCTATCCGTATAGAATAATCTAGAAGTGATTGGTTAGTCTTGAATATGATAGCTATGCTTTTTAATGTAAAAGAACAACGGTTAACAAACGTTGGAGAGTACTTGTAGAGAGAAACAACGGGAAGAAGAATCCGTTAAGGGGGAACAAAAAAAGAGTGGGGATAAGGATCAATTGACTCTGGACATTCCTGTCCTTAAGAAACGGAACATTGGCAATCTTATATTCGCAAGATCATTCTTGACGGTGAATTTAAAAAAAAGCGGAAAAAAGAATTACACAGGTCCAGATCCACATATTTTGCATCTTGCCATTTGTTGTCACAATGTAATATATATATTAAAGATTTTTACATAATATCATAATATCGATTCTTTTTTGCAATCTTCGATTGCTGGGAGAAAAAAAGAGACCGAAGTACTCTTAGTTCTAGAGAAAAACTTTTAGAATCATATGCTTGTCCACGGAGATGTCGTACGTTGATCACAAAAAAAAATAAAATAAAATAAAATAAAAAAAAAGAGGAGAGGAGGAGAGAGGACACTATGAGGCTTTCACAGACTTCTACATTTGGATTCTTCGACAAATCGTTCTCACCTATCCAAGTATGCAAGTACGTTACTATTATACAAAGCAGAAACACTCACTCGTTGTAAGAGCTCATGATAGCCTTGAAGAAATTCCTCGCAGACTTGACAGTTGGACGGTATACTCTCTTGTCTTAACATGACGAATCCCTTGCGATAATCTTTAGGTCTCATGTGAGAAAATCTTGTAACGAACAAAACGAAGAAAATGAACGAAAAAAAGTGAAATCCAAGTGTCGCACTTTTCTATTCTTTGTAAGACTAGCTGCGTTTAAATGAACATTAATTTACTCTTTTGATTTTTGATCCTACTCGTACAATTTTTTTTTGTGCCGAATATAAATGATACATCCAGCATAGATCGATGGAGAGAAAACGACAAGTGTGAGTCCCGCCTGAAAATCCGACGAGCCAACAACTCAGAATATAATCTCGCGACTGGGGCTTAGTTACAGAATTGAAAGCTTTTCAGGGAAATTCCTACTACGCTCAATCGGTCATCCCTACTCTTTTCTACCAACTACCGACGTAGCCACAGGTACTAAAAAAGATTAAACAACGTCGCACATTTCCCTCGCCACTTATATCTACGAAAATGTTGGAATGAAATGCCATTTGGTCGGGTATTATAAGCGAGACAAACTTTGAGTTTCGTTTTTTCCCTAGACAGACAACGATTGGATCTAGCGACTCTAGTGGAATCGATGCGAACGATGTTAGCGGAGAATCAAGTCATTTATCCATCTACAAATCTTTTCAATTTATTACGTTGCAAGAGCATTCTTAAATCTTCTTACAAGAGTTTTCCGCGACTGTGATCTGTAAAACAAAACGGAATTTACCGAATTATTTTCTTGTTTTTTAAAATATTTCTAAAGAAAGTTTAATCCTTAAAAAAGTTGTCATTTTATTTCAGGTAGACTGTAATAAAATTAGATTAAACTTTACTCGCACCGTGTTTGTGAATGGTCATTAGCCATCTAACACAGCTGCATCTTTCCAGCTACCTGCAAGAAACAGATGTACACACGATGTATATACATATTTTTATTAATTGTTCCTAAGCAAGACAAGGAAGAGTTTATATAACTCTCCTTAATATAAAATTAACAAAGGATAAAATTCTCAATATTTTGGATAATAAGATAAAACATTGATTAGAATTTCCTATAGAACTGATAATTATATTAGAGTAATATGCGAATACGGCACTTGTCGTCGGAGACGGTGCAAAGCGATGACCACGGGGGTTTTATAAACGACTGACGAAATGATAGGAAAGATTTCATCACTCTATAAAGCTATCGTTTCTATCTGTTTTCTTACAATATAGAAAATTCGAGTCGAATAATATTAAAAATTAGAAAATTCGATCTAAAATCATTATCATCAAGAAATTAACCAAAGAGTGATCCGATTATTTTATGATGGTCATTGATATTTAACCGATCGTTAAAAGCATCGAATATTATTCTCTATTTCTACCTCCGTTTTAATTTCATACATCGAACAATACGTTATGATTCCTTTTTGTTGAACAACATAACATAGAATCTTTTTAAGGGTACACGTTATTAATGTGATATTCCGCGTTAAGTCTATCGTTACGTCATTCCTATTTGACAATATTGTAGATTAATTGTACGCGATTCGGACATTTTTTTCCTATAATGAAATGACCTTTGTGTCACCATTATTACTGGAAAAATAGAAGAACGACAACTGTTTTTAAAGATCATGTAATATTATCAACAACTTTTGATCACCGAGGCATTTTTTCTGATGAAAAGACGCGTATCGCTTCGCATTGAAAAATAAATGGCAATGAATTTTTATTTTTGTAACACGTTTTAATCAGCTGCGCTCAAAGTTCATGAACAATGCATGAAATCTTTTTTCGAATCGTCTTGACATCCCGAACTAGTAATCCAATATTTTCAAAGAAACATTTGTTGTAATTCTTTTCAAGCATAAAAAAATCAATATCGTGATCTTGATCGTATAATACTAAAAGTTCAACGAACTCAAATATACGAATTAATCGAAACGCTTAATAGATCCGATGAGAAAAAAGTAAGTATATGACACGTAAGGAAGGAAAGGAGAGAATTTTTGCGCAAATGCTGTGTATTCATCCATCGTGTGTGAAAAACGGTCAAGAGAAAGAGAAAGAGGGAGGGAGGGAGGAAGAAACAGCTGGAAATCACGAAGGTCATATTGAATGACGTTTACGTCACAGCCTCGGACGAGCCTTCTTCGTCGACGAATCAGCGGTTTAAATTGCGGACGATAGTGCTTCATGGTACATGTTAAACTCTATTCCCACTGCCACGTTGTCTTTCCATTGGTTGAAACGACGATTATTATGTGTCGTCGACGTACGCGCGAACATGACGCTCTCGAAAGCGCTCTATCGATGAATCGTAATAATATACATATGTACAATGCAATTTATTTGCTTCTTCAATTTCGAAATACGAGATTGATCATTGGATACTTACAGTCGAATGTCGCCAATACTGTATAAGTTCATGGATGTTCGCGCTCGGTGCATACAACAGAAAATCTCGCCACTCATTGAAACTTATATTGAGGCTTCCATCTTTGTCCATTCTGTGAATTAATTGAAAAGAAAGGAAAGAAAAAAAAATTATTGAGTCCAAAATTTCGCGATAAAGCAGATCATATTGTTGTAATATTAAGTTTGAAAAATCACTCAATATCTTACCGTTGTAATAACTTGGTTGCCTCACCGCGATCCATTTCTATTCCTAAGTCCTTAAATGCTCTTATCAACTCTTCAAGATCGATCTTGCCTATGAATAAAACGAATAATTACAAGGATCAATAAGGAAATATGCTTTTAAAAAAGCATATATTAGTCCAATAGTATAATTTTATTAATGGTATTTTATATATCGACTTTCAAATAAATCAAAGCATTGGGTATATTTAATAAAAAATCATTTAACGATCGAGCAAGTATCTAGAAATTAATGCTTACCAATAAAACAATCTTTTCTTTCGCAAGGGAATTGCAGATTGATAAAATAAAAAGGAAAAACCCAGAAAAGGAAATAAACGATTGATGAAATTTTGAGAATATATATATTGTTTTTAACAACGATTATTAAAACAAAAAAGATTGTTATGTAAATATAAATAATTATATAAATTTTTAACGCTAATATATGATCGATCACGTAATAAACTTACCATCTCTATTCTTATCAAGATCAGAAAATTGAAGACGAAGATTTTTCTCATGTTCGCGAACATAATGTATAAATTCTGCCAAGCTGATGTCACCACTTTTTGTACTGTCCGATCTAGCAAGAAATTTCTAAAAGGAAAAAATAACCATATATGTACATATATCACCTATACAACGTAAATTAAACGAAAATATTTTTTTATGCCGATATGGAAGTAGCAGAATAGGACTATTTTCTTCAAAATAGTTTCATACTTGTTTATGATTTACCTGAGAGACCGACAACTCGTATTTTTTCAAAACATAAGATTAACCAGTTGAGTAAAACTTTTGGTTATACGCGACTCTGACACATTGACATAATAGTAGAAAAATTAATTCTTATTTTATCTTTCCTCGGTAAAACCATACAAATAGAATATTACATAAAATGCTAGACTATCGAGTATATCTACATTGTATATTGTAAATGTATGTACAACAAACACATACTCATATTTATACGTGTGCGCGTCAAAAGACGCGCTTGACCTACTTCCCTTGCGATGCAGTTACGATAAGGAAATAATGCCGGTATTAAGGAAAATGCAAGCTGGATGATATTAAATAAATATTATCAAATAGATGAGGATAAAGTAACATTTGTAAACTCGTGGAAAGTCAACAAAATTGTTGATTTGAATTCAGATTGAAAAAAAAACGATTACCTCAGCATATTGCTTGTGTACGCCGACCTCGTGAAGTGCTTTGGAAAGATCGTGTACGTCGATTCTGCCGTTTCCATCGAGATCGAGCTTTTGGAATATTTTTTCGAGCCGTTCCTCATCTTGTGCCGGCAGCTCGTGGAGGTAGTGCGGTGGCATAACACCATGCACCATGCCTCCACGAGACGCGGGCATTTTTCCGTTTACACGATTATTCATACGACATTCATACGACAATTACACTTCTCATACGAACTTCGTTCGTGTCGAAAATGTTTCTTTGATATTTCCGGTTAGAAAATGGCTTGCTTATGAAAAAGCAAAAACGCAAAAACGTTCCTCGTGTTTACGACGACTAGGATGACAATACTTGTGTACTTGATATAGTCGTGTATGAATCGTGGCATTGCATGCAATCTCACACGCACTTACATACAAGATCACATTTGGCACGCACCCTTTCTCTCTCTCTCTCTCTCTCTCTCTCTAACATGCACGTTTCGTACGAACGATTAGATTTCTTTTATTCGTATTACACGAAGAACAAGGCGTACGTTCTCTCCTCCTCTGCGAATCTCAATCGCGCGACATCCGCACTGCGGCGACCGGTACCTTCCTTCTTTTCCTGCCAAATCGAGGGGAGTCGGGAGGTGGGGGAAGACAGCTAAACTAAAACCTTTCCAACGTTTTTTTCTCTTTTCACGATGTGGAATATACTCCACACCTAACTCTTCTCAGGCGCTTTTTCTCAAATAGCATCCTCTTGTCAGAAATCCAGACGCAATGAAGATGTAATCCAGATGCAACTACGTCGCCGTACTCTTAATCTCTTTCCTTTAGAATTTAGGCGTCGATCGAACGAATACAAATGATGGTCTTAGCACCACTTGCCAACGATTCGATCAATCAGTAATTATACGTTCTTCATGATTATCAATCGAATGTTAGTTTTGCCCGAAAGTGGCGTTATCAGCGCCACTTTTTCTTCAAGTTTTACAATTGCGAATGTTCTCCTTAACAGTCGATAATATATGTTTCTTCTTAAAACGCGATGGCCATTGGTTTATTAAATACACGTTCGATCTGCGACGGCTCTGTTCGAAAGCCAATAAGAGAGGTTATCTAATGGCGCGATGTTTGTCTCAATAGTACTGTTAATCACAAAAATTCATTATTATTACAAATAGTTCCTTTGTTTTTCTTCCGTGATCCTATTAAAATTGAGATTTATTTTTTTCTCTTAAAAATGAATTTACTCTTGAACATTATCTACTTAAATTTTCCGCAACTTAACTGTGATATAAGTTGAATATTTGTGAGATCCGTGTAAAGGAATATAACTTAAAATACAGTCATTAGCTCACTTTATTTCCTAGATTTAAATTTGATATACTTTTATAACGCAAGGAATATCGATCGTTCGGATCTATCTAAATCATTTCGTTTTATATCATTGAAAATGCTTTGATTTACGTATAAGGCACGATTAGAAAACGTGTTTTAAAAAAACAATTAAAGTATTGGATAAGAGTGGACGTAAAAAAGAATATACTAATTATCTATTAAAATATGTTAATTACACGTCAAGCTTACTATTAAACGAAAAAAGTCGGTTGAACAATTACCGAAAAATACGTTTAAATCGCCAACTTTGAAACAAACCAACAAAATAGATATAATCACTTCTTCATCTATTATAACAAAATAACAAGTAATAAAATATATCAAGGTATACGTATAAACGAGTGTAGGCATTTTATCTATTGAATCATGAATAAATATAATTGTTTTCTAATCATATATTTTATTTTTTAAAATATCTACAAAACATATGCCGATTCTTTCAAATTATATGTAATCTTCTAATTACGCACAAATATAAAATTAATAAACGAAAAAAATAAAAGAAATTCTCAATATTTATATATGGAACATTAAGAAATATTTTGACAAAATGAAATTCTATTAAATTTTTTAGAAAAATTCAGTGTTTCGCAGATTCTCAGGAATAATATAAAAACGCAGAAGTTAATAAGCAATAATTGATGATTAAAAAATATATTATTACAAGATTAAAGTGTATGTGTAGGTATGAATATTTACAAGTGCCGTCAATTTCTCGTGAAATATCTCAAATTTCTAATAGGAACGCAGAACCATAATGGAGGTCGATCGCTAACTCAAATATTATTGGCTGCCACGCTAGATGGCATAAACCGCACCGTCAAATTTGTTCAGTATAGAAATATTATCTGCATTGATAAAGTAAGAATAATAATAAAAATTGACACATTTAAATATTCCTTAAGTTCTACAGATTCGTTGGAATAATATGATATCATAAAAGTTCATAATTGTACCTATTAACTATTTCATAAGTAATCATCGGGACGTATTAACCTAGATACATATCACTGATTAAGATATAATTTATTTAATTTCCAAGAATAAATCGTAAATATTTAGATGCTATAAATGTTCTATGGACTCCCAGAAATCATATAAGCCCATAAAAGTTAATAAAGAAGTCTTAATAATAGAGAAAATAATTATCAAAGTTTAACGTATATATCAACATCTTCTGTATACTCTGTGTATTATGTATACACATACACACATAAATACATACACACATACACAAAAGCACGTACTAACACGCATAACAGCTAAAATTAGATATCATATTGCCGCAAAAATTTTAGATTCTTAATAGGAACATAGAACGATAGTGGAGGTTGATCTCTAAATGAAATGCTATTGGCTGGCACGCTATATGGAAAAAATCCCAGCGCCAAATTTGAACTAGTGTCGTGAGAATAGCTACATTCGTGAATAATAATGTGGTTACTAATGTCATTATTAATTTTTATATAATATCACAATTAGTTAATATAAATTATTCGATTATTTTATATCATTTTAGATACGATATACATTATTTTTAGCAATAAAATGTTTTATATATTGCCTATTTTACCTTTTATGATCATCTATTTGTCAGATATTAAAGATATTAAATATAATGTCATAATAAAGAATCATTAAAATATTTTATAATTATTTTCTGTAGCATTTCATTTAGTGTTATTATTTTCTAGTTCCCCTGTGTGATAGTTTTCCTATGATGTAATGTCTAAGCATCTGTTAATAAAACCAGCTTTCAAGTTGAAGGTATTTAATTGGGTATAAAATGGAATTACGCTTTACTATCGATATTTCAAAATTTTAAAAACTTTAAATCTTATCGTTCTAAATAATATTTTTATGTCGCGAGTCTCCTGAGCTATTAAATTTACGTAACAGTTAAAAAATGTCCTTATTGTCGTATCCTGTGACGTTGACCATTAAGTACACGACATACTTTGTCAGAAATTTTGCATCGTTTTGCATATTACTTGCATATATTGTACAAGAAATACTGAGTATTTAACAATGTTATTATGGTTTGCCTTAAAGGACATACATTTTATTTGTCATTTCATATAACAATTTGACAGAAAGTTAAATAATTAATAAAAATATTTTATAAAATATTTAAACAATAATACATTCGTTTAATTAAAAGAACGGAAATGCGTGAGATATTCAAAATAAAGAATTTTGAGGACTCTATTGATTGACGTGATGAAGTTCATGTACCTGGATATTAATTATTTTATAAATAATTACCGCAACGTATTAATTTAAATATATATCACTGATTAAATATATAATTTACACAATTTCCAGGAATAAATTATAAATATTTAAATGCTTGAAATTTTCTATAGACTCGTATTATTTTATAGGCTTATATTATTAGGAATAATAATCAAATTGTGTCCTTGATAATTTCGACATATGGCTGCCCATTGATAGATACAACATTATGATATATGAAGAAAAGTACGAAACGTTTCTTTTGTTTTCGTATAATATTATTTCTCTTTGTCTTACTACCTTATGATCTTAATGTATTTATTTTCAACTGTTTCTTATTCATAATCAGTCGAAACTAATTATCTTTACTATTATAATATAAAATGTATTAAATAATATCTAGATGTATATAAATAATATTTAGGTACATTTTTATTATTATTATTATATTATATTATATTACATTATATTATATTATTATTATTATTAGTAATAATAGTCGAAGTCGTATAGAGTGGACTAGTCTTACAAAGGCAATCACGTAATAAAAAAGCACTGAGAGTTCTACTTCTTAGGTAGTATAGAAATGAACTCGTTTTAATTTATATTAAAATAATATGATATATAAGTATTCACTAATAATTTTTAAGAAAATATTCGACAAATTCTTATTTTTTGTTGCAGATTTATATACTAATTCTTATATGTATCAATTATATTTATTATTTTCTATGCATTTATCGTAAAATAAATGCGTCCAGACGTTATATCTAGCACGGATCACTACGAGATGCATGCTATCAACAAAGAAAGATATACTTATGAGAGATTGAAAAGTGTGAGTTCACAGTTTACTAAACTTCTTACTCTACTCACACGAAACCGATTGTTATGATATGTAAGAGAGGAATACTAACGCAAGCTTACACATCGATAGATAGTAGTACGATGAGGCCAGTGTTCTCCGTTTGTCTCATAGTTTATATTTAGTCATACCTGTGCTGAAGTCACACATGCTTTGAACAAAAGGTAGTGAACAAGCTTAATAGAAAGACCGTTTATGTTTATATTTCACAAGGCCAACTACCTCGAAATTATAATTTTTAAGTACTGGAATTTTATGTTAAAATTATTTAAGTATCTCGCGCATTTTCGTCCTTTTAATATTTAACGAATGTACTATTGTTTAAATATTTTATAATAATTATTGTATATTAGTATTATATTATACTCTTATATATATATAATGACAATTTATATTATAAAATAAAACTTCTATAATTATGAAGTATAATGTATTTTTTTAAATAGCCAGTATGTATATTTATAATATATATATTTTAGGCTGTTTAAAATCGGTCGAGATATTGTCACAAAAATGCATGTTTTATAACAGGACCACATGACAATAGTGGAGGTTTTTGTACAAAAAGCGGTAGAATATAATTCAGGCTGTAACATTAGATGACGCCAGAGACATAAAAGTTAGTTAAAATAATTATTTAGTACCAGTCTCCGCACTAGGTGGCTCTAGGGATATTAAAGGTTTCTTACAATAATTATTTAGTACCAGTTCACATGCTAGATGGCGATAGAAATATAAAAGATTTTTAAAAATAATTATTTGGTATCGGTTTTCATGCTAGATGTCACCAGTAGTTCATAACCAATTTTAATAGCCAATAGCATCTGATTTAGCGATCGATCTCTACTATCTTTCTGTTCATATTAGAAATTTAAGATTTTAGCAAGAAATTGATGGCTAATCGTAAGTACTCGTATATATACATATACATATAGATAAAGATATACAGAATGTTTATATATAGGATATATTTAAATAATTCATTCCTCAATTATTAATAATTCTTGATAACTTTTATATATATATATATATAAAATATTATATTATTCTTGATCTCATATTATTCCTGAGCCTATAAAATAATATGAGTCTATAGAAAATTTCAAGCATTTAAATGTTTATAATTTATTCCTGTTGATAGTGTAAATTAAATTGTGTAAATTTCTTGTAACAATATATGCAAGTACTTCTTGTAACAATATGCAAGTATTTCTTGTAACAATATATGCAAAACGATGCAAAATTTCTGACAAAGTATGTCGTGTACTTAATGGTCAACGTCACAGGATACGACAATAAGGACATTTTTTAACTGTTACGTAAATTTAATAGCTCAGGAGACTCGCGACATAAAAATATTATTTAGAACGATAAGATTTAAAGTTTTTAAAATTTTGAAATATCGATAGTAAAGCGTAATTCCATTTTATACCCAATTAAATACCTTCAACTTGAAAGCTGGTTTTATTAACAGATGCTTAGACATTACATCATAGGAAAACTATCACACAGGGGAACTAGAAAATAATAACACTAAATGAAATGCTACAGAAAATAATTATAAAATATTTTAATGATTCTTTATTATGACATTATATTTAATATCTTTAATATCTGACAAATAGATGATCATAAAAGGTAAAATAGGCAATATATAAAACATTTTATTGCTAAAAATAATGTATATCGTATCTAAAATGATATAAAATAATCGAATAATTTATATTAACTAATTGTGATATTATATAAAAATTAATAATGACATTAGTAACCACATTATTATTCACGAATGTAGCTATTCTCACGACACTAGTTCAAATTTGGCGCTGGGATTTTTTCCATATAGCGTGCCAGCCAATAGCATTTCATTTAGAGATCAACCTCCACTATCGTTCTATGTTCCTATTAAGAATCTAAAATTTTTGCGGCAATATGATATCTAATTTTAGCTGTTATGCGTGTTAGTACGTGCTTTTGTGTATGTGTGTATGTATTTATGTGTGTATGTGTATACATAATACACAGAGTATACAGAAGATGTTGATATATACGTTAAACTTTGATAATTATTTTCTCTATTATTAAGACTTCTTTATTAACTTTTATGGGCTTATATGATTTCTGGGAGTCCATAGAACATTTATAGCATCTAAATATTTACGATTTATTCTTGGAAATTAAATAAATTATATCTTAATCAGTGATATGTATCTAGGTTAATACGTCCCGATGATTACTTATGAAATAGTTAATAGGTACAATTATGAACTTTTATGATATCATATTATTCCAACGAATCTGTAGAACTTAAGGAATATTTAAATGTGTCAATTTTTATTATTATTCTTACTTTATCAATGCAGATAATATTTCTATACTGAACAAATTTGACGGTGCGGTTTATGCCATCTAGCGTGGCAGCCAATAATATTTGAGTTAGCGATCGACCTCCATTATGGTTCTGCGTTCCTATTAGAAATTTGAGATATTTCACGAGAAATTGACGGCTATTTGTAAATACTCATATATATATATATATATGTACAGAATATGTTTAAATATTTATTCAAAAATAAATTTAAATAATTTATTTTTCAATGATTAATATCTCCTTTTTAACTTTTATGGATTCATATTAAACCTAATATTTGTAATTGTGTAAATTACTACATTTGGAATTGTGTAAATTATACATTTAATCAGTGATATATGTTTAGATTAATACGTCACGGCAACTATTCGTAAGCTAATTAATGTTAAAAAAAATTTCATAAACTTCTACATTATGTGAATTAAAAAATCATATATATAATATCTTGAATGGGAAATATTTATCTTCGACAACCTTTTTTTGTTGTTATTCGTGAAAGTAAGGAATCACTCAAGGAAAATAAATCTTATCTATTCTCTATCTTATAAGAGACCTATTAATATTTATTGCTTCCTAATATTTATAAACAATGTTGTGATATTTCGTGAATTGTAGCTGAATGATAATTATAATAAACATTTTCAGAGAATTTATAATTATAAATGACATAATAAAAAATAACTAACAACATAAAGTATTTTTACAGCTGAATTTTTTTACAACATAATGGAGATACATAGATAATTATGAGGAGCATCTCTACAAGTAGATACTAATTAAATACATTAGATACGAAATGCGGTAGATACAAAATTTACACTAGCTATGAAGTGTTTGGCAGAAAAATACTTGATATATATTAATGTAATAATTATAAAATCAATTATACAATTTTTGTATTCTTAGTGTAATGAAAGAGCAGAATGTATTCTTTAATAATTTACTCAATTCAGACGGGTTATCTAATCTACTGTTCAATGGAAAATTGTTTCAACTTCACAAGATAGAACATTTAGAAAATATTTATGAAACAAATTGTGGTGTATCTTGAATCTAGCACAGTATGTACCTAAAACATATTGTAAAATATTATTATTGTTGTAAATATAATTATCTCTCTAGAAAAATCAAAGTATTAATATCACAGTAATATATAGAAAGAATGGTGATTTGCTACACATTAATAATAGAATTAGTATTTCGTATATCATAATTATTATTATAAAAACTCTATTTTGTGCCTATGATCATACATAAATCTCAACTTTATATATTATATTTACTTTTATAGATGCAAGTAGAAGAACGAAAAAAAAATTTCCGTTTAGAAATACGAGATTTTTGTATAAAAGACAAAAATTAACCCTGCTAACGTTATTATTGATAATAAGGTAATTCCATTTTTCTTTAATAAAACTGATATAATTTGATTATTATTAATGCTCCTATTATGTTTTTATAGATATAAACGAATGATATAGGTACTATTTATAACTGAAAACGGTAATGAAAACATACGTTTTTACATATTTCTTACTTATATTTTAAAACATTTGCTTTTCTTCTATCTTCGGAGTGCTTCTATCTTCAAATACGTAAACGTATTATTAGTGAATTTTATGACGATATCTGAACGTTCGGCTGGCTGGCTGGATGTGACACAGCCGAATATCGAAATTCATCAGCTATGCCGACATCTTGCCTTCCAGGCGCCCAATTTTTATTTACTTTCAACAAGATGCTTCAAGATTAAAAATTTGATTTTTAATCTAGAAATTGTTAAAAAATACTTAACATTATAGCAGCTTAATATTTAAATTCCTCGGTAAAGACTATTCACGACAAATCCACATTTTTAGAAACATTTATCACCGCATCAGATTTTGGAACAACGAATAAATCACAAGGGATAAAACTTTATGATCGTGAAAAGATTATTAATAAAAATGCTTTGAAATTCACAGATACATTAATTACAAGTGAAACTATTGGGATAATTGTAAGTACGGTAAGCTTATTTTCAAAGACACCTCCACGAAGCTCGAGGTTCGCCAAAGAACTGAAAGCGTCAAGTTCTTACCTTCAAAGACGTAAAGCAAGGGGCGCATGTAAGAGGAGAACGATGCTGATGTATGTCGAGAGGGGATGAAGTTCCGTGTTTCTTCACTTCATTGGTTGGAATAGATCGTTTGGGTCCTAACGGACCTCGTTTTTCCTATGCTTTTTTATTCACGAGAATAAATCCTTAATCATATTATGATCTTTTCTGATATGCTATAAATGCTGATTTATAAATTACAACTGAAATATATCAGTATCCTCTTTTCATCAGGAAAATTGAATAGAAGATAGACGCAACCCAAACGGAAGATGACTGTTTTGTCGCTTTCACTTCCAAAGACCACATTTGGAGAGTGAATAAAAAAAGAGAAAGAAATGCATCGATAAAGGTAGAGAGAGTGAGAGAGAGAAAGAGAAAGAGAGAGAGAAAAAGATACATTGTCATATGCGTGCGTGCGTGCGTGCATGCGTGCATGAATTCTTCGAGTATCGTTGCCAGTAGTCTCCAACACTTCGTGACTTCCGCTACTAAGGAACAAGTTGCGCGCTACAGACTCATATGTGACCGTCTATGGCCGGATATGGAGAAGAATCGAGCTACCAAATCGTTAGACAGAATTGCCGCCACGTCGTGTAAGGAAATTCTTATGCGCATCACGCATTCACGTGTACCAAATTCTGATCGTAAACCGGTGACATCATACTTATTGTGTGTACCTATAGGTTGCGCGTAATTACATGTGCTACTTTTCTACAATTACTCTGACGTATCACTCGAATATAACAAGAAAAAATTAAAAGCAATTCATTAGACAAGAATATTTCTTATTATGTCATTAATTCATCTTCGATCTAAGCAGCGTTCAAATTTAGCAAGCTAGATAACAAGAATTTACGCATATGTAATTTCATATGCAGAACTTAAACTTCTTATTATGCATATATGTGTATATACGTACGTATGTAAATCATTTTATTTATCTAATTTTTTTCTAATTTTTCTAAGACGATTGCAAGAGAGCCAATTAAATGAAAAGTACTTGCCTTCTGACTGTACCCGTTTGTAAATCTAACTGAAATGTAAATTTCACTGCAAATTTCATTAGATGACAACTAAATG
Organism: Vespa velutina; assembly: GCF_912470025.1. Classification (NCBI taxonomy): domain Eukaryota; kingdom Metazoa; phylum Arthropoda; class Insecta; order Hymenoptera; family Vespidae; genus Vespa; species Vespa velutina. Next base: position 4,032,425 of record NC_062206.1, read on the forward strand.
AAAAATTGATGGGACTACGATCGTGTATCTTTCCAGAGAAAGTCTCTGAAAGGTTTGGTGACTTGTAACAATGACGGACTACCATCGTGGTCGTTGTCGTCGTTGGCATGGTATTCAAGTGACGAAGTAGAAGAGGAGGAGGAAGAAAGAAACCTGCAGAGAATAATTAATCAGTACGCGAAACACGTACGCGCTCACACTCACGCATGGACCCATAAAACTGTAGAAAATCGCACTTATACGAAGAACGATGGAACGTACCTACGTGTACCTTCCATCCGGTTTCGAACATTGGGATCTCCAACTTTCCTACGACATAAATGCACGTGCATTATATTGAAAAGTAAAAAAAAAATAAAATAAAAAAATAAAGAATAGAAAAGAAAAGATACTTCATATTATTTTTGTCAACTATCGGATCACTACTTTGTTTTTAAAGATTTCTTAATGATGAGAAACTAAATTCAATATATTATTAAATTAATAGTAAAATATGTGCCAGAGGTTATTATACTAATTACACAGATTATATAACTTACATTACTTAATTATTTGTTAATTTTCTAAAACTTTCGTTAAGAGTTAGACTATTAAAACTTTTGTAATAGATACCGATACAAATATTTTATAATGCTTCAAAATAATTCGTCCGTAAAGAGTTAATTTCTTTATCTTTATGCTGTTATAAATAACGAATATTTTATTTTTTTAAGCAAAGAACATCGTAGACAATATTTTCAATAAACTTATTGTTTTGTTATCTTCAGCTATTTGGCAAATAACCAAATATATTACGCTATTAACAAATATATGAAAAGAATTTTATGAAATAATACTCGAATTTGTATCTTAGTTTGGAAAATAATTAATTACATACGGAAGCGCAATGCAAGGAGAACTTGAAAGAAAAGTAGAGCGTACAAATTACATAGGCACGTTTAGGCATTACTACGGGAGACGATACTAATTGAAAGACAAACGATTACAGCCCGGTACGAAACAAAGGAAAATAAAAACGGAAATATAGGTAGCGAACATTTTCTTGCATAAAAGTTACGTGTATTTATAATTATTTTGTGTATGTTGTTCAATTGTAATTAAACTTATTATCGAAGGACATTGAATGAATATTTTTTATGTTTCGATAGCTATTCGATTTATTAGGTATATACAATAACAAAATGAAAATGGTGAAACATGATAAGTTTAAACTGTTAACAAATTTTATTCAAAATTCATCATAAAATTCGTCATTAAAAAGCGCAATATTAGGTCAGAATGGTAACAAGCGTGAAATGTTAATTAAAATTTTTTCTCTAAGAAATTGCGGTCATGTGCGGAATATTTGCAGTATAACTGGTTATTATCTGCAAGAGTGTGAATAATTTAAATAATAATTAACTTCCATTTGGGTGTAGACGTTAACAAGTTACACCTGGTGTATTCCTAGTCAACAAAGTATTTTACAGCTAGATCTTAATTGAACTACGCTTTAATTAGTAAAATCTATGAGTTTACATTGTTTTCACTTCATTATGCCAATACGTTGGCACAGTTAACGCTATTATTCGTAAAACGTAAAATTAAATAATAATATTTAATGTTAACCACATAATTACTATCATCTTTTAAAAATATTATGTGTCGATATACCGATGTGTGATTTTATATTCTATTATTTGTATTGTTTTTATATTTAATTTTTCATATAAATCAAAAGAAAGAATCGCATGTTGACTTAAAGAATGAATTACAAACCAAAATAAGATAGCAGATGGCTCAACAAACTATCGATGAAAGCACTTAATCGTAACCATTTTCTTAATTACACACAATCGCTGAATGTGCTTTAAAGATCGATACAACGATACGATGAAAGTTACAACTCACTTTAACGAAGAAAATCGTCTAGACTTACACTATGCTGGTATGCCAATATTGACACATCTCTTACGAAACAAAGAGACTTGCGATATTGTCTATTCTCGATCTTATAAAAACTTATAAACGTATCGGTTTACAGCAGGTATGTCGCACATAAACGCATTCAAATATTTCGAATGGTAAAAGAATACATATAATAAAATAAATAAATATATGACATCACGAATACATTCCGTGTCATCATTAAGCATGATATTTTTTTTTGCATTTATTTTTACAAAACTCGTACAACATAGAATTTATAAACAACATATCTACGAACATGAAGTAACTTTTAATTATATTATCTATTATTATAAGGTGTCCATAATTTTTTCAACAAAATTATATAATATAAATTTAACATAATGCTAATAGCTTTTACTATTGATTTTTCAAAAATAGTATAAAATAGTGTATTAAAATATGGCAATTTACGAATTTTAAAAATAATTACTAATTAATTTCTATTTATTTTAACTTATTTTATTTTATGTACTTTACGACGTGATATATTATCCCAGATAAATAAGAGGAACTGATGATATATCTCAAGATTATAAACTCCTACTTTCAAACTTTATCTTTTGACTAGTATATGAACTATGAAATGATGCATATTCTTAGGCTTTCTTGTTATCTAGGCAAAAGCAATCAAAGTAAATGCATTTGCTTCATTATGATATTGCCATAATACCTTATTTTTTTAGACATATCAATCGCTATGATCTTTTTTTAATTAATTTGGTAGATTAAAGTCTAGATCTATTAGAATTCCCAAGAAGTATATGTTGCGGTCCATGGTGTTATAACAGCCCATGGTGGAAATTGAATTAAAAATTGTTTAAATCTTAAGGATTTCTGGTGTTTTCCATGCAAAGTATGACCAGCCAGTGCAATAGATAAAGAAGGAACCTTTTTTAGGGAATATACCTAAAATATATTAATTAGTTAATATAAAAGTATTTCATAAAAAAATTAAATTAGTTAATAAAAAACTCACATTTAATTCAATAGAAAATGTATAAGGAATACAGTCAGAGGCACAAGCATAATAAATGAAATAAGTTTCTCTACCATTCCACATAGGACCTTTTAATGGTTCCATATTTGATATACTCCACTTTTCTAAATGGACATCTTTATATGGAGAAAGGATTATACCTATATGGTCTGGACCTAAATATAATAAATTGTTTTTAGATTGTGCTACAAATTTATATCAACTTTTTTTCTAAATTTTATACTATTATTACCTGTTACATTAAAGGTAAAGCTTGTAACATTATGTTTAGTAATTTTTGATATAAGATCTAATTTTGTTGGAACATTTATAAATGGTGCAGGTCCTGATATCCAACTAGTCTTCCTATAAAATCATAATTTTATTAAAGATTTTTTTATAAAGATAATTTTTAACTAATGATAATAACAATTATATATATATATAACACAAACTACCTAAAAAAGTATATGAATATATGTTTACCATAAAAATGTTGTAACTGGCATTAAATATGGTAAACCACAATATAATTCTTTCTCACAATCTTTAATTGTTGGTGTAACAGCATTAACTTCTGGTACCATAGCTTGTACACTTTGAGGACTATTCATATCTAAGTCAACAAGCCAATATCCTGTTCCGGAATATCTAAGACTACCATCAAAATTGTAATATTGTCTTTGTGTGTGCTACATATAAAGAAGAAAGAAATGCTTCAATATATTGCGAATGTATATGTGAATAATGATTAATTAATTATATTCTGGATTTTACCGCTATCATAAAACGTTGTGGTGCAAGAGATAATAGATTGCCACTATAAGGAAAACCAAGAGGTGTTAGAATTAATATACCAATAGCTATCAAAAATATTCCTGTTAATACACTTATAATTCGTTCTGCATTCTTTATTAAAATTACTATAGGCATCTGAAAAAAGTATTTGAAAAAATATATTATATAATATAAAGACAATAATAAAAATGCACTCTCATTATTTATAAAAAGTAATTTATATAATAAATATGAAGTATAATACAAACCAACTTACCGTAAAACTAAATAGTAAGCAAAATAATAATGACAATATATTAGCTATAACAACTTCAGAGTTAAGGCTACCTCCAGAACGTCCCATTATGGGAATAAAAAGATACAAAGCACCAATTGTTAAATAAAATGATTGCATATAGGGTAAAGTCAGCATTCCTATGTGGTAACAAAGCCATTTCCAACCTATGGAATTAAATTATATATATATATTGTTTATATGATAAAATATCTATATATATATATATATATATATATATATATATATATATTGTTACATGATAAAATGTCTTTTGATAATAAGAATTGATATAATTTAAGATAAATTAATACCTCTCCATTTGTAGAAAAAGTTAAGACGTAATATATTTCCAATAGCAGGAAAAAAAACCCAATGTAAAGGTATAAAACCGGATTTTATCTTAAGTAAAACACATAAGAAAAGTATTATTATCCATGTAATAGAGTATGCATCGCAATACATTTGATACAAAATCCACATGGAATTTATTTCCTGCAAAATTCAAATTATTCAATACGTACAATATAATTTTTTGTAATTTTTACAAATACTATTATATATATTATACAATTTCCATAAAATTGAAAATCTTCACAAAATATAGATTAATTGGAAATTTAATTACGTTTTAGTTGCTTTTACTTTTGACTAATATTACTTTTATCTATTAATAATATTACATGATCACAATTTAAAATACTGTAAATACAATGTGATGGATACATAATCATTTACCTTCTTTTGTCGAGTTCCAACGTACGAGAATAAAATCATTGACATGAAAACAGTTGGACAAACATATAAAAAAAATAACCATGCTGGTCTTACATACCAACTCATAACTTTTCCTAATTTCGTAAGAGTTAGTGCAATTGCTGTACATGTAAATGAAGATAAAAGCCATGAACTAACAATAATAGCGATGCACATTAATAAATTTTTTAGATATGTGAACTTTTTGGCATCTAAATAACAAGATATAAGTTTATATCAGTAATATAGAAAAGAATAATATCATAAAAAACTTTTTTTGCTCTTATAGTCAATTATAACAATACAGATATTCATATTTACCTCTGCGTGCATTTTGCATATTCATATATACAGAATATATTCCTATAGAAATACTGAGAACATTTATTGTACTTGAAATATACAATGGCCATCTGATCACGAATGCACCTAAAAAATCAAAAAATACAAGACTTTCTACTGCATTTTGTGATGTTCTATCTGGTATAAAATCCTCCAGCATTATTCCTTGAGCAAGAGCAAGAATATTATCTCCAGTTCTTTGTAAAGATCCTAATGGTATTTGATCTACTGTATCAAATTTTGTATGGTAAACATAACCATTAGTTGACCAAGCAAAGTCTACACCTGGACAAAATATATTAAATATAAATACTTTGTTAATTATATTTCTAAATAAAAATAAGAAATATATATATATATATATATATATATATATATACTACCAGAAATATTTCCAAAATCTCTAAATATTCGGAAATCGGTATCTCCAGGAACAATGCCACTTTCGAATATTTCTTGAGCCAAGGACGATGCAAATGGATATGGAACTGATTTGGAATAAATCTGAGAAAAAGAATTATTATGAAATAAAATCAAATATATATAATGCATGAAATAAACAGATATAAATTTGAAATACCTCCAAAATCCATGGACTATCAGGACCAGCTTGAAACAATAATTCTCTACCACCTGCACCACATGCTTCTAAATTTATAAAAGTTCTAATCTCTTTAGCCCAAGAATGTTGCGTTATAAAACCATGTGAAGCCTATGAAATAAAAATTATATCTTTCTATAAATTTAAATTTGCTTAAATTTAAATTAATCTGGAAGTACCTCTAATAGATTTTCCTCTGCTCCATTAAATAAAAAAATAATATTATGCTTTAATAACTGTGGACTGTAAGCCATTACACGTAATATTTCTAACATCACAGCACATCCAGCAGCATCATCGGAACCACCTATCATTATATGCCATGATATTCTTTGAATATATTAAGAATAAATCAATTTTGCTTGGAAACAATGTTATTACGTTACATGAAATACATTTACCTGGACTCTCTGGAAAGGTATCAAAATGACAATTCATCAATAAACTATGCTTTACTGGATTATGTGGCCCAATTTTAACAACAACATTCTGAACATTTCTATATACATTTGTCATGCCATCTAAAAACTTCAATGGAAATGATCCACTATGTTTTGTTATATCAAGCGTAATTTTATGATTTTCATGCGCCTTATTAACTATTTCATTAATTGCTATAGTTAAATATTTCACGGCTAACACTTCGTTTTCATAACTCCCAACGATTCGTGGACCAATAGATGTAAGATTTATTATGTGATTACGTGCTCTCTCGGCAATAAATCTACCAGGATAAAGTTCTTCATTTTCTATCATACATGCTTCTGGTAAATTTTTCTCAAACGCAATAATAATGAATGATACAAATAGAAAAAAAGTAAGCACAAAAAAAAGATGTGGAGTTTCATTTGGCAGTATATCTTTTCTCTTAGAAATAATTCTATTCTCTCGTGAATTACTATCTGAGTATCTGCGTGTAGTATGCTGGCGCAATCTGACTCCATCTCTCTGAAACTTAACATATTTTCATACTTAAAAAAAATAGCTAATTTTATATACAAAATAAATAAATAATATCATCTATAATGTTCACTAAAGTACTCGAAAAATGAAAAAAAGCCTTACCATGATGCTTTATTATTTATTTTTATAGAACGTATCTTATCGCGAGAAGAAAATTTTAGAAAACGTTGAAAGAAATATAATAAGAATTTCACGAACGAAATTGCGTCACGTTACTCTGCAGACTGCATAGTACCGCATCGAAAGCAACTTTTGTGCCTTTTAAGTAAAAAAAGTTATAAAGCACGCACTGTTTCTTTCCTCGATGGTCGTTCTTCTCGTTATTTTTATTTACAAAGTCAACTTTTTAAATTATACTCTATTTTTCTTTGATACGATTATTCAAAACTGAGGAATTAAATAGTTGTACATTAGAATGTGTTTTTCTTTTCTTTTTTTTTTTCTTTTTTTTTTTTTTTTTTTTTTTTTTTGTAAAGATGCAAAGGTGAATGACGATTATATCTAATCTTACTAGAATGATACGTACTTTGTTTTCATTATTATCTCATCGTTATTGGTCTCTTTTTTATGTAATCTTATTCAATATTAATGAATCTACTGTCGCTTGTATAAATTTAAATTAGGTTATGACAAAGATTCGACATCGTCGACGAGTATATCGTTCCTTGGAGAGAAAAGGATATATTCAACATTAATAAAAAAAATTCACTGATATTAATAAAAAACAAATTAACTTTCAGTTAGTTTTTCCAAACGTTCGTTTATCATTAGGTATTCAAGCACTTGACGGTACACATAGTACGATTCATAAGGAGATAGCGGGTTTGTTTGATATACTCGATGATACGTATAATACACATATGTATGTTATATCTCTGTTATCATCTGATACTACCTATATACGTATGTAGAATAATATTGTGTAATACGAAAGCATTTCTTACCGAATTCTGAAATTCTAAATTAATTTATCATTTCAAATTATTCAAAATCACTATAATATACCTTTCATTAATATATAAATTATTTCCTTTTTTGCTACAAAACGTATTATAAAATACCGATATATATGGTTCTAGTTCGCGCAATTATTATTATAAAAATGTAAATTGTTGCTATTTGTTGATTTGTTGAAATTCAATACAATAATTTACGTATATTACAATAAAAGAAAATATAATTTTTTTAAACTGTGGATATACCTAATATTTGTAATCGTCATAATAAACTTTGTTATTAATTATATCGACGTAGAAAGTTGTCCAGTATGTATAAGTAAATGATAAATAATGGAAGAATTAGGAGGTTAGATGGATATATTGAAATGTGATGATTATCAAAATATTAAAACGATATTTGTGACACAATGAAAAGGAGTAAAATTTTAACAAACGTTTAATTTTATTAGTTTTTGATGCTTTTTTACCATTAATTGTGGTGAATTTCACGTGTATCTAATCATCACATTTAATCATTTCCTCAATTATATACGTAACAATTATATAGGTAAATGTCTTTCGATATTTTTATAGAAAAAAGTTTTTTACGATATAAATGTGACATGAAATATATCAGAAAAATGAAAATTATAATAAAATTGACAGTACTTAATAATTTAATACTACGTTAATACTATAGTATTTACATTTATTATTAAAAAAGTAAATCAAGATCTGCAAAACATAAAGAATTCTATTTAAAATTCATAACGAAGAATTCAGTAAACTTTATCATTTTAATGTGAATAAATTAAATGTGTTTTAGACAAAAATAACTTAAGATACTAAGTATATAAATCTGTTAATAACACATGCCATATATAAACATTTTATCAAGATCGAATATACATAGATTATAAATTTTTATGTGTGTTATTAAACATAACATATATTAATCAAAATATGTTTATTGTTTTATAGATATAAATATTATTTGATAAAAATTTAATCTACAAATAAAATAATATTGATAATCTAAAATGGAAAATATTATACTAATAAGCTGGCTGAACAAGATATTACTATTATTCTGTATAGCAAGTATATTATTGTGTTTAATTATTCAACAATGGGTTGGAGTTATATCTGTACCAATATATATTTCACTTTCATGGACTGCATTTGTTATGATCGTATCAATGTGGCTTAGTTGTGTTTTACTTAGATTTACATTAAAGAGAACTGTGCCAATTAATATAGAATTTATAAAAAAATGGATTTATAAAAGATTACCAAAATATTTAGAGTTAGAATCTTTGAGCACAACAGAAAAACATAAGATTTCAATATTAGAAAATAAATGTAATAATAAAGTACATAGAAAAGCTATCAATACAGAAAATACCAATAGCTTATCTAATGGAGATTCCTTATCAAAAAAAAAATATATATATGTAGATGATATAATAAGAAAAATCAACCTTGATTGTATAGATGTTTGGTACAAAAATATAAGTACTGATAAAGCATTTCCTAATGAAGCCCAAACATTATTAAAAATGTTACTAATAAAAATATTGCAAAAAGTTAATTCGATAGATAAATTAAAGCTTGCTAACAAAATGGCTGATGTAGTATTATTACATTTAAAAGAATATCGTAGGTAATTATGATTATACCTGATAAATTATATCTTATAACACCATTTTGTTTTCCTTTTATTTCAATTTTTTATACATTTTACAGAGCATTGCGTAGAGTTGAAAAGGGTACTTCTACGAATCTAGAAGAAGCATACAGATGTTTACATCCTGGATCTCGAAGTGTACTAACTTTGGAACATATATTTCATCGTCTAGTTACTGTTTTAGCTCAAGAATTTTTACAGTGGGAACTAACTAGTTCATTACCTTGTAAATTATTAGTATCTATTTTAGCCAGAAAACTATTGACAATGATACAAACAATAAGTTGTCCTAATTGGATGTTTGAAAGTTTATTAAAGTTACTGCAAAGTATATCAAAAGAAGCCAGCAAACAGTGGACGAAAGATGATGTAAATATAACGTACATAGACATAAAATGAAATAATTCAGTAAATAATTGCTATTAATTTCAGGACATTGTTTCTGTAGGATTGAATGATGGTATAACATTTGCAATGACTACGGTAATACCACATCCTCTACTCCAACCTGTAATTTCTAATAAGTCAATGACAAAATTTATGCAAGAAAATCAAAATTTATCATTGCCAATCAATATTGAAAAACAATCTTTAAGTTTGAAAGGTTTAACAGTACAGCATAGAGGTCTTTGGGCAGATATAAATATATCGGAGATGGATTCAGAAATTGATAATAACAGAATATCACCGATATATGAAGAACCTACAGATTTTGCCACAACTATTGCAAGACTAAGAAATTTATTACAGCAAAAGTCTACTGCAACTACACCATTGTAAGTTATGAAAGCTTTTATAATATTTATATTATTCATTTAAAATTTATTATTGCAGACGTACAGAAGAAAAATCCTATGTAATATGTGAAGTTAATCAGTTTATAAATTTATGTATACCATGGACAGAATTTCATACAACAGCAGATGGTTCACAGCAATTATTATATTGCATTCAATTTGATGATGTTGAACAGCGTGGAGTAGATTTATTTGAAACTACAACTGCCACAGTTAAAAGACAACATTCTGACTTTGTTCAATTACATAATTCTCTGGAAGAGGGAAGATTATATAGAATTTAATAAATTCAATTTATAAATTGATCTATAAATATAAATTTATTTATTTTTTATAGATACCATCAATAGCCAGTACTATGTCAGAATTAGAATTGCCAGAAGGTGGACGTGTTGAGATGGAAACTTATTTACGAAATCTCTGTATACGTTTGGCCAATGAATGTCCAACGCAATTAAGACATTTTTTGCGACCAAGTAGTAATGCAGGAAAAAAAGCAGATATAGTTGCACCACGATTTGATAGATTTTTAGCTAAAACTGTCAGCGGAGTATTCAATACTTTAAAGACAGTTGTACCTGGATTTGAAATAGATTCAGAAGAAGAAGTTATGCCATTACCAACATTGATACCTTTATCTGATATACCATGGAGATTCGTAGAAGATATTAAATCAGTGAGTAGATATATTGCTTCTTCAGTCGTATCTTATTCAGTCATATAAATTATAAAAAAGGATTGTAAAATCATAATACAAGATATATTAGATTATATTGTATTATTATCATTGCAGAAAAATTTAGCATACGAATTGCAGCAATTAGTGGCTGAAAGAATCGATTATTGTTCTGTAGATACAGCATACGAAGCAGTTGATAGTATGGAAGGCAGTGGAGATTCTGAATTAATGGCAAATTGGTGGGACATAGTTAACACTCCTTATGATGGTAAGAAAATTTAATCAATTCTAGTTTAATAAAATCTATAATATTTTATACCTTATAGAAGAAATGGAAGAATTAGATTCGAAATTATCTTTAACATGTGTTGTTATCGATTTAATTTGTGAGGTATTGACTGGTATTGGAAGTAACAATGTGTTACAACAAGAAGCTGTTGTTCGATGGGCTAAATTGTTATTTGGAAATGTCACTGAACCTCTTATAGAGGTAATTATTATGCCAATATATAAAATATATAAAATATTACTATTTGTTATGCATTTATATATATGTACATAATTATTTCCAGAAAATTATTTCGAAGTTATCAGACAATTTAAGTAATATGTCATTTACATGTAATTCACAAAGTAACGTCACAGCAGAATCTGTTATACTTGTAAAGGATAAAATATTTGAAATATTGCAAAAAAAAATCCCAAGTGATATGAAACTTATTTTTGGGGAGGAAGATACACAGAAGATTCTAAAATATTTACTTACTTCATATGAAATAAAAAAGATTAATCTGGATTTAAATATGCAAATGTTAGATGTCTTGATGTCACAATTATTGATTTCCTGTAAAACAAATCATGATTTATATTGATTATTATATTTTGTGTAACTTGATGAAAGAGAAGTTTACATAGTATAAGAAAAATTAATCAAATACTTTAATAATGTATTAGAAAAATGCTCTGTGTATGTAAATGTTAATTGCATGTTCATTAAAAAATGAGAAATTGTGTACCTGATCATGTATTTGCAATAAGAAATGTCAAGTATTTATTTAGTACTATCTCCTGCAGAATAATAAATAATAAGGATTATATGTAATTTGTAAATCAGTATGATGTTTCTATATCAGTGTTTAATAATATGAATATTTAATGAATCATCTTTGTACAGTATTTTTTAATCGAATTTTAATTATTTTCAGAATAACTTTTTTTTAATATATGTCTATATATGTGTATTGTTATAATGTAATAGCTTTTAAGATAATATAATTTTCTGTATTGTTATTTATGTCTATATATTTCTGTAAAATATATCTATAAGATGATTGTATTGCAATATTAATCTATAGGTTATGATTAAGTAGTCTTTCTAGAAAATATGTTACGTATAAAAGAAAACATTAATATGTACATTGTTATAGATTTAATGTAAAATAGAGACATATACCAAAAATCATGTATTATAATTTATGATGCATACAAAGAGTAGAGATACAATAACGTACTATTAAATGTTGCAGACCATTTAATCTTCTTTTGTTGGTTCACCTTGACCTTTTTGTTTTTCTAGTTGTGCTCTAAAATTGCAATACATTAACTAATATTTAAGAAATTATAATGGTTAATACTCATCAAAAGTATAACTAAAGATACATCATAGATGTGTACAATCATGAGAACAAGATACTATTAACCTTAAAATATTTATTACTTAATATATACCTTAATTGTTGATTAAAATCGTCTTCAACATCGTCATCATCCCAATTATCTTCCCATACACTAATATCTTCATTATCTTCATCTTTTGCCGTCCAATCTGTCATATGATTCAGCAAAATAAAGGTTATGTTTCAACATATGTAATGTGCTATTTTAAATATTAAAAATTTAATATACACCTTCTGCTGGGAATTCTTCGAATTCATCATCTTCTTCAAGTAATCCCAGATCTACTTTGATTTTATCGTTTTTACCGTCAGTCATGTTAAAGAATTTACTTGTACAAGTTATACGAATCACAGTTATACATCCGCTATTATAAATTCTTTATGGTGGGGATACCCTCTCCATACGGCCACAGTTTCTCTTTCCATCATTCATATATTTATCTCTTCGTATTTTCTATGATAATAGCATTTGTAGTGGTATATTACAAAAAATTTGAGAAATCAAATGTCACAAATTAAAAAGTTGTCAGGATATTAATTAATTATCAAATTAAAACAATTATTAATACAAAACTATTGCACATTGTATAAATAATTTACATAACATTATACGTAGCGTGATTAAATATTCGTGCTATATTTACCACAATTCTTTCTGGTTATTTATATATGATATATTTTATATATAAAAAAAAGTAACTATAAATATTATTGAAGGAACTAAGTCTTTTCTTTTATGTGCAGAATATGTTATGTATATATAATTTATTAGGATTAATATATACGTATTATTTTTGTATATACAAAATCTGACGCTCGAAGTATTATCAACTTCACGCTGTTGCAGATGCTTAACTACAAATGGCAGCATGTTCATATTTTAATTACCATTAGTTTGTTGTTTACTAGCTTACGAAAGCATATCGTTCTACGTCGTAATTAAAAATAATTATTTCAAATGAAATTTAAACGTAATAGTATTATTGCTTTATATTTAGTCGAAAAATCATAACCAGCTATTGTTCGTGAGTTCCAGCATTTACGTATGAAAATATTTGTATATTTAGCTATACTATATAAAGCGTTACAGTAATATTGATAGCATCGCAAAATGCCATGGAGAAAAACAGCAACATCATCAGAAATGGTTCGAAAGCTGAAGTCTTGAATTCAAAGAAATTCACGTCAGAGCGCAATAAAATTGGCTAAAGATCTGAACATGTCCGACAGAAGTATACGACAGATACTGAATAATGAACTTAATCTTTTCGCTACGGACGCATTCTCCGGCGCGCTACACCTGCTGAACGAGCCGGCGCGCTAAAAGTGTGCACTTGCGGAACAACAACAACAATCGCCCGTCATACGTTCAATACCGCGGCATCTTACGCAGAGAGAGTGTAATCGCTCGTAGAAAGGAAAGGGTTAAAAAATTATCGCATAATGCAATTAGAAAATATAATTTAATAATGTAATTTCGTATGGAAAGTTTGAAAGCACAGATATACACAAAGTCTTACCTCACATGTCTTACATTGGTCTGGTGTCATCTTTCGTTGGATACCATTCTTAGTACAAACAATACACTTTCTCAATCCACTTTTTCGTTTTGTTTTCACTAGTGTAAATCGCTGGGAAGTGTCTACCAGTAAGCCTAAAAGGATTTTTATCCGCAGATCTAGGAGCGCTTTGTCTAAAGTCGTCTTTATGGTATTTTCGTAAAATTTGTCGTATTAATTTAAGATGAAAAGCAGCTACAGAAATATCTTTTCCTGTTTTGTATTTATATAAACAATAAGAATTCCAAACGGCAATATCTAACAAATGAAAAAAGTACTTATTGTATTATTTTATAAATTTTCTGATAGATTTAATGGAACTAATAACCATATCACATTTGTCGACAGCGTCCATTGACGAATTATAATCGACTATACATTTGAGTTTACGTATAAATTCTTGAGTGTTATAATTTCTCTTTCCTGTACATATAAATTCGCTAGTATGGAAAGAAAACATCCTTTTTATCACGCCATTTAAGGGCCAGCAAATTACTCGATGTCCGAAAATCAATCTCGCCTTTTTTTAATTCTCTGTCTATTATAGGCATTCTTTTTCGCCTTGGCTTTACAGTCCCACAAGCATTTGTTACATTTGTATCTAATAAATTAAAAAGAGCAGGACTTCTATAATAATTATCGACATACAATGAATGACTTTTCCCCAAGTAAGGTTTCAAAAGTGTCAAAATGATATTTCCTCTTTTGCCAATTTCTTCCGTGTTCTCTGTTACATGTAAATCACTACCTGTATATACGATTGTATCTAGTACGTAGTCCGTTTTACAGCCACATAATACGTACGTTTTAATGCCAAATCAGCTTCTTTTGGCCGATATATTAAAAGATAGTCTGCCCTTATACAGTAAAAGACTTTTTATGCATAAATTTTGAAAAGGATGAAATGAGTTTTTAAACGATTTTTGAAGTCTGCTTGAAACACTGCTAATTTTTTGCAAACGATTAGAAGACTTGATTATTATCAACAAAATGCAACATTTTTAATAAAACTAAGTATCTATCTCTGCACATAATTTTGCTAAAAATATCAGTTTTTGAAAGTTTATCTCTAGACCAATACTCGCTAAGCCGTAATTTTTTGTTTCTCAACATTAGTAGCGTACATGCGAGAAAACAGTACAGCTCGTCGACAGCTTCGTCGACCAATTTTGATGTTAGGCATGTCATCATTTACTGTACGTGCCCAATAGTTATTTGTCTTATCCACAATAAAATCCACAAGATCATGTGAAAAAAATAATTGAAAATAATCTAATATTGCAAAGGAGAAATTTCTCTTCTGTCTGAAGTCCAGAATTGGAAGTATTAAAATTGTGAAATGTTAATTCAACATTCTCCATAGCCCATTGGATATTATTAAAAGTAGTTGATGGCAAAGCATCTTCGATGTAATCATCTTCTGATTCTGACGTGCTAAGTACATTTCTCCGACGAATATTGATTGCCTTCTTTCTAGTACAAATATTATTTATTGCAGTATAGCTATCGGAATCCGGTAATTTATCGTACATCTCATTGCTCTCGTTTTCGATGGAGTAGCAGTTTTCTCTCCTCCTTTTGTAATTCGTATTCATTGACTTTGAGGTGTGAAAAATAAACGAAAAATATAAAATGCAATGATATAAAGAATACGAAAAAATTAAACCACATACCGTGCAAATATTTCGAAAGTGTGAGCGAGCCTAAACAAGCGTGCTGCCGAAATGTTATTTTTATACTGCTGTTCATTTTATCAGTCTGAAATTTTATAGCGTAAAACAAGTGCAAAATGCTTGCGATGGATAACCATGGAGATAACATATATACTCTGCTCATGAAAGTTCATGGGTAACTTAAGTCACCGTTCGTACATAGTGAGCGTCAGGCGTTGGGTGACTTAAGTCACCGTTAGTAGCGAAAGGGTTAAGATGAATCCTTACAAGATACAAAAAGTACAGGATTTAACCCTAGTACAAAAGGCTGTTTGTTTTCAATGATTAAAAGCACTGAAAACCTTGTTCGCAAACACCGACTTCGTAAATTTGGTGTTTTCTGATGAAAAAATTTTTATAAAAGAAAAAATTTAACAATACATTAACAAACAAAATAACCGTGTGTAGTTAAAGGGCAAATTCAGCGACATTTTAAACAGTAAGTTGCTATGAGGAAACAAGTGCCTAGTTCTGTGATGGTGTGGGCTGCTGTTACAGCAATTGTACCAACGAAAGGTGTTAAATGATGCATTGATTCCTTGGACACACGAACAATTCGATGCAAACCGCTGGACATTCCTATAGAACTCGACACCGTTCCATAAAGCTCGTTCGATACAACAATTTTTAAAAAATCATATTCCACATTTCATTTCTTTGCAGCAGTGGTTTCCATACTCGCTAGACTTATATCCGATGGACTTCTCCATATGATCCAATTTGGAGGCTACAACAGAATATGAAAGTGTGGAAACATAGAAATCAGCGCTTCGTCGGAAATGAAAATGAATTCCACAGAATCTCATTCGTGCAGCGTGCAATGATTTTATTGGAAGACTTGATGCCATCATCCGCATCAGAAGTAACCATATCGAACAGTGACATCACTATCATGAAATCTAATGTGTTTTCTACATTGTTTTAAAATATTAAATAAAAAGATTCATAATTGACAAAACTACAGCATTTTTAATTGGTAACGAACGCCGAATCCTGTATATATTTCAACTACATAGTTTTTATTTTTCACAAAATAGATTATATGATATAAATATATTACATTTAAAAATAAGTTATGAATTTAATAATGTTATATAGCAAGCAGATCTATAATATTTTCATGCAAGAATAAATTTATATATTAAACATCTATACATTCTAGCAGAAACACAGATATCTCTAGTTTTGTAATATCTTGATTTACTTTATTTATTAACAGACAAATGCTAAGTGCTTTGTACTATTTCAGTATATGTTACACTATGTAATAATGAGCATGTAATAAATAATGATACTAAGATTGCAAAAGATAATACTGATAGATATGAGGAATGTAAATATTATTTTTGTCAATATCTATATCAAGTTAGCTAATTTAAAACAAGTAAATGAGTATCTTTTATGCAAATATCAGGACTAGTTTTTTATGTCAAGATGTCATTGTCATCTTGACAAGAATATAAATATGATTATGCAAAATGATTTTTGGAAGTTTGACATTCACTTTAAATCTACATTGTTAATATTTCACAGACTTGTAGCTTTGGTTTCATTATTTTTCCATTCTAATCCATTAAAATTTGCTTTCTTTTAACAAAAGCTTTAAACTTCTGGACTGCAAGATCTTGATGAAGCTGGTGTATTTATATCCATACAAATGTTTTTGTTACACTGTGGTTCTCGGGGTTCCGAAATTTCAACTTTTTGATTTGTTGTGGTTTCGTCATTTCTTATTGCACATATTATATCAGTAAGAGCAACTATATAATTTTTAGCCAATGTGAGAGTTTCTATTTTTGAAAGACGTCTTTCCTTAGTAACATGTGGAATTACTTCACGTAGAGACTAGTGTAAAAGGGAAAATTTTAGAATACTACAAATATCTTTTAAATTATTTACAATAACAAGAATTAGAGAAGATGTCAATATTTACCTGGAACGCATCATTCAAACTATGCATTCTCATTCTTTCTCTTTCATTACTTTCTAATCTACGAAGTGTCCTTTCTTTAGACGTAGACGCTCGTGGAGACTTTGATAATTTAAATTTTTCTGTTTTTCTTGATGGTCGATGTACTGTACCACTATCTTGTACTCCTTGTCGAGTCCACTTTGCTTCCCAATTACTTTCACCCGTTACTTTAGATCTCATTATACGAAGCAACTGTATTACCAAATATGCATATAATCAATTTACATTTATTTATATAATTGAAAATATCTTTACTTAAGGTAAATATGTTTACTTGAAATATTTATGTGTCAAATTTAATATTCATTGATTTTATATATATAAAAAAAAAGGATCGTATAATTCAATATTTTTTAAAAATAGAGATATCAAATGAAAATTTAAATATATAATGTACATACAAATATTTGTATATTAAAAAAATTATTATATTTTAATCAAATTGCCATATATAACAAAATAAGTTTTTATAATAAACTTGAAAACTCGCTAAAATTATTAAATATATGAACGCACTATAATATAATATAAAATATATATTTTTTAAAATATGTATAATTTTATTTATTATATAAAAAATTAGTTGAAATTGTCAAATTAAAAAAAATAAACTAAAGGAGACTGTCTATTACAAATATTATAGCAAAGCATACCTTATATTTTATTAAGGGATCTTTAACAATTTGAATCGTTGTTCGAGTACCGCGTGTACTTGTTGAGCCACGCTGGAAGACTGTCGTCGCGACTTCGGGGTGCGGTCGGCGCCACCTTCCACCCCTCAATATTGCACCACCTACGGCGTGGCTAATTTTTCATCATTAAATGCTAGAATATCTTTTTAAATACTATCTATTGATAGAAAACAAAAATTGAAATCTAGATAAGTATTATTTGTTAAAATTTCAAATAAATTAGACCGACCAGTTTTAACAGGCAAAGATTTATATTAAATATGAATAAATAGTCTAAAAAATCAAAAAGATGCACGAGTTAAATTTTATGTCATGAACTCTTAGATACAGTTGTTATATTTTCGATTTTAATTTCTTAAACTAGTTTCTATTCTCTTATAATACATTTTTTATCGCGCAAATAGGAAAAATTCAAAAAAGAATTTGGTCTTACTCCGGAAAATAAGAAGGATGTATTTGAACGCACACCCAGTATATATTATAGCATTTTGAATCTCTACATATATGATGTATATATGTGAGCGGCTACAGGTGGGCGTATGACGTAATTCGCCCACGCGGGGTCTTCTATTTGCTTATTACCGCTTTACCACTAACTACGCCAGTCAAGAGTGTGTATTAAGAAAAGGGTGCGCGCGTTATATTCATACATGGTTTCAGTTTTTCAAATCAAATCAGTTTTATATCGTATCAGTTTTATAAGTTAAATCTCAATGTAGTTCAAGAAAAAAGAGGAAAAAAATTTATAACAATCATATAAGTAACGTATATATATATGTATATATATATAACAACGTTCATTTATATATATATATATAAATGATATATATATATATATAAAATTTATATATATATATATATATATAAATGAACGTTGTTATATTTTATCAAATATTTGAAAAAAATGAGTAAGATAACTAGTAATTATTTGATTTGTTTCTTCCAGACATAAAATCTATAAGATCTTTAATTATAAAATTTTGATTTCAACAATATGATTATGATTACAATATAATTATATTATACTTAATAAAAGATAAAGAAAAAAAAATTATTAAGATCTATTATTCTTAACAAATTATTTGCAAGCTTTAAAAAATATTTTATTTCTTATTCTCCAGTTTTACATTTACCACAACACGTATTAATACGTTTCTCTAATTCAAACTTCTTATGATTTGGAGTCCATGGGCCTAAACTAGCTGCAGAGTAAAAATCCATAGGATATGCTTGATTTTTATCATACTCAGCCATCTTCAGCGCGACTGCACCTTCATAAGGTGTAAGAAAAGGTTTATGGAAATTAATGCCCCAATCGATGCTGAGACGTGGACATGCAACCTTAAAGATATGAAAAACCACCTTTTTAAATATCATATTTTAAATGAAACTCAAAACAATGTTTAGATGAGCTAAAGAATTTTTTTTAATTACTTTTGAATTATATACCTGTATAAAACTATCTACATTTTTGAATAATTTAATTTTATCTGGGAATATTTCTGAAAGTAAAATAATAACGCTTTCCTTTCTTAAAGCTTTCAACTTATTTTGTAAGTGATCCACAATTTTCGGATGTCCCTGCCGACCTAAAGTCCCAAGTATCATTCCAAATATTTTAGCATTCTTTGTTAGATTTATCGCCAAGAGTCTTGTTTCGCGCATTTCTTTGTGATCATAGAATTCTTCTGTCATCTTTTTTTCATAAGGATCGTATTTAAATGCTCGTAAATTTGGATTTGCAATCATAGCAGCTTCAAGATGAAATCTACCATCTCCTATATAAACAATAGCATCTGCACAATGTATTTGTGGTGCAGTGCAACCTAAAATCTTTAATAATGGTTTATATTAATTTAATATATAATACTATAACCTATATAAGAGTAAATAAAGAATAGAAAATAGAAGAAAAATCACTTCGCCTGGACTCAATGGTTTACTCTGCGGTATAGAAACTTCATATCCATTTTTTTTCAATTCTATTGCAATAGCTTGTAACGTTCCTACAAACTGTATTGTACTAATGAGTGATATTTTTGAAATAACTAATAAAGTAGCTTTAATGCTTTCTATACAGTGTACAATGTCAATACTTATATTAACAAATACATATAGAACTTTAATTCCAATAGTTTGATCAATGGGAATTAGACAAGAGTGCCCATAATGAATCATAAAATCTGCATCTAATGCTCGAGCTGTGTAATCATCTATGCAACATGCACCTATAAAAATAAATTTGTAATAGTAATCAAATTAATATTAAATAATATATATATATATATATACACATATTTATAATTATATTTTACCATACGTTACATCACCCATAATAATAGTTTCTGCATCTGTAAAATTTTCAATAATATCAGCTATAGTTGTTGCATACATTAATAATCCTTCAGGCATTTGCAAAACGACCCTATTAGCTTTAATTTCTCTGATTCTCCATATAGATTTATGTATTTCAAAGTTGTAATTATTAGGTAATGCTGCAATAGCTGTATTCAATAAGGGATCATTTAAAAGTTCTTGTGGTATCTTATTAACTTTGATTGGAGCTTTAAATACTTTGCGAACTGGTTTTGCCTTAATTACAACAGCAGATTCATATTCTGCAATCATGATTATATTATTTGCTTTTATTAAAAGATCATGTTATCATTATAACTCATATTATATTATTTAAGTGTATTTTTTCTTGTGTTTATTAAACACAGGAGCTATTACATCTTAGAAATCATTTTTGTAAGCACATTATTTAAATAAAAATGATTTTAACTAAACTTCTTCGCTATATTATTATCAATTCTGAAATTATTGAATTTTTATATATACAAATTTGTAATTCATTTATATATTATACTACAATTTTCTTATCACTCTAATCATGTTTCTGTAAACGTTGGTTATGATCAAATATAATTACCAACATAATAACGATATGTGTTCAACTAAACATCAGTACTTGCAACTTAGTCTAATTAATAACTAGAATTGTCAACTTAATAATCATAAAATTTTTAAATGATTATTATGAATTCGTATTGAAACTGACTTGAATTGTAATCATAAGTAACGTAAAATGAAGATTGTCTTTACCAAATTTTGATTGGATAATAATTATATTCATATTAATATGGTCCAATCAGAATCTCACATGAGGAATTAATTTCTCAAAAAATGCACATATTTAAAGATTCTTATTATTATTTTTAATCGATTGATCCTTCTTATTATTTTTTTTATATATGTTTAATATTAATGACAAAGATAGACATAGTCAAGTTGAATTCTTATGATCATAATATTATGAGAAGATTCGTGATCAGCTAAAGAGAAGGAATTTTGTTATTTGCTATTACTCTTATACTCTTTTACGTGATTGGTTGGATTTGATTTGATCCAATTCTTGCGTGTCAGTTTCTTATATATATGTTCACGTAAAGATCATATGGACCACGATAGTCGGTGCGACGTTGATTTATATGTTTCATTTTATTATAATAAAATGAACTTCTAGAAATGTTTAAATGTATAATTGTTTTGATGTGATAACATTTTTTTATGTTTTTCTTCTTTTTTTTTATCTAACAACAACTATTCAAAATCAATGACGCATAAGCCATTTGTAGGATGATACACAGCATCATTAATGTGACATCAAATCTGTCACGCTTACTGTACGCGTTTTGAAGATATTTGATTGTTAATTTCACAATTTAAGAGACGTTAATGAATACTTTACTTAATGTTCCAATCATTTCAAAACCTTAATACGTTATAAAATGTTCTCAATCATATAATTAATTTTATTTGCATAAACTACATACATAATTTTGTCGATTTAACTGATTGAGTAAGTTATATTCTTTAGTATAATGTACGCTAATATTCTTAAAAGGAGAAGTAAATGGTTTAAAGTGAAAAATTTTGAAAAAAATTATAATTACTGAAATGTTCAGAACATTATTTTTGTGTGGTGTGCAAAGAAGTGAGATTTCTACGGTTGTTTCGTTTTAACTATGTAATTTATCTAGATGCACTTGTAACGTCCTTTAGCTTACATTTTATAGTGATTTTATACTTTCAAATTTGATAGTTTCAAAGATGCTGGAAGTAGGTTTGCGTGTTGTGCGTGGTCAAGATTGGAAATGGGATGATCAAGATGGTGGAGAAGGCCATGCTGGTACAGTAGTAGAAATTGGCAAACCACCATCTGGAACTTCAGCTTCTAGTCCTAATCCTGCTGATAGAACACCTGACAAGACTGTTATCGTTCAATGGGATCATGGTTCTAGAAGTAATTATAGAATTGGATATCAGGGAGCTTATGATTTACTTGTCTTTGACAATGCAGCTATTGGTGTAAAACATTGTAATATTATTTGTGATGGATGTAAAAAGCGTGGTATAATTGGTATGAGATGGAAGTGTACAGAATGTTCCGATTATGACTTATGCACACAATGTTATATGGCAGATATACACGATTTAACTCATACTTTTCAAAGATTTCAAACTCCTACTTCTATAGAGTTAGTAGAGTTTAAATATGAAAGCTATAACTTTTAACTTGTTAACGGTTTTTGCTTTTTTGGATTTTTATAAATTTTTATAAATTTACATTATTAATAGGATACAGCTGAGTGCAAGAGAAGGTTGTACAAAAATACCGTTGAAAGGTATTTTTATTGGAGCAAAGGTAGTTCGTGGACCAGATTGGGAATGGGGTAATCAAGATGGAGGTTCAGGTAGATATTATATTAGTGTTAAAATATTTTGTGATTGATTTATTAGCAATTTGTATATTTATGACATTTGTTAAACATAATTTTTATTTTGTTTTAATAGGTAAAAGTGGAAGAGTTATGGATATTCGTGGTTGGGATAATGAGAGTAGTCGTTCGGTTGCTACCGTTACATGGTCCATAGGAAGTACTAATGTCTATCGACTTGGGTATAAAGGCTGTGTAGATTTATGTTATATAGAAGAAGCCACTGCTGGTACCTATTATAAAGAACACCTTCCATTTCTTGGACAACCTATAATAGTATATCCAGACGGTAGAAACGATTCTATGTTGAATAGAGGCAATACTCCCAATGTTGTTGTTTCTAGTCTTCGTCATTTGACATTTAACATTGGAGATAAAGTAAAAGTTTTAATTCAGGTAGAAGCTCTCAAAGAAATGCAGGATGGTCATGGTGGATGGAATCCACGTATGGCAGAATATATAGGGAAGGTATTGCAGAATAATTACATTAATTGATTGTTAAATTCATATATGTAATATGTTAATGTATCGCGTAGATCGGTACTGTTCATCGGGTAACGGACAAGGGAGATATTCGTGTACAATACGAAGGTTGTAATAATAGATGGACATTTCACCCTAAAGCTTTAACAAAAGTAACAAGCAAAGATATATTTTCTCTTGGAGATATAGTTAAAGTAAAAAACGATTTAACTACGGTAAAACATTATCAACGAGGACACGGAGAATGGATAGACGTAATGAAAACAGTGTGTATTCGTAAAATATTGTTTCTTCTTTCTACTATACTTCTACTATATTTCTATTATATATACAATATTTGTATACACATCTATATATAATTTGTTCTATTCATGTGAGTAATATATGCACTGTTCATGTGAGTAATATATTTTTTAAATGAATTATTGGTAATTTTACAGGCTCTTGGAAAAACTGGAAAAATAATAAAAATATATTCAGATGGAGATTTACGTGTAGCATTGGATGGTCATACATGGACGTTTAATCCTTTGAGCGTATCATTAATGCCACCTGGATCACATAATGTACCTGTTATAAATGAAGAGGCAGATAGGAATAGAGATCGATCAGGTATAATTTAATATAAGAATAATGTGAAATATAAGGTAAAATATAAGACAGAGAAGTATATGTTTAATTAATATTTTTATTTTATTATATAGTCGGTGTAACAGATAATGAAGTAGAAAAATTATTACGAGATGCTGCCAGAGGAGAGGCAGGTGTTCATGCGGTAAGGGAATTTTTGAAAAAATATCCTGGTAGGGTGGATGCTCGAGCTGGTGGTCCTGGTGGTGAGAAAAAAACCTGTCTACAAGTAGCTGCGCATCAAGGGCAACATGATCTTTGCATTCTTCTTCTCGATGCTGGAGCTTCTTTACGAGCAATCGATGAAGATGGGGATACTCCGCTACATTATGCCGCATTTGGGTAAGACAACTCTTGTTTTGATTATGATCGAAATAGCTTTGAAAAACAAGGAAATAGTCTATTAAAAAAATATTATATTGCTTACTTTTTCACAGGAATCAACCAGAAATAATGGAATTGCTTTTGTCGCGAGGTGCGGCTATTAATGCTGTAAATAATGGTAAATGTAGTGCACTACATGTTGCTGTAAATAAGCAGCATGTTCAATGTGTAAAAATATTGTTACGTTATAATTGCGATGTAAATCTGCAAGATTCATATGGGGATACTGCATTGCATGATGCCATTGGAAAGGATGCACTTGATATAATCGATGCTCTTTGTGCTTGCGAAAGGATAAATTTTACTTTACGTAATAAGCGTGGTTTTAATGTTCTACATCATGCTGCCTTAAAGGGTAATGCACAGTAAGTATGCAGTAATCCGTTATTTGTTTATATCATCAATTGATTCTTGATTGTTTAGATTTTTTCAACTTGTGGATATAAAGTTGGTTACCATTACTGGTTTATTTGTCTAGTGCTACGGAAAGACTTGTGACACGAGCACGGCATTTAGTAGATGTGAAAAAGGAAGATGGTTTTGCAGCATTACATCTTGCAGCATTGAACGGTCATAAAGATGTGGCTGCTACGCTTCTCTCTCCAAGTGGCGGTTGTGCAAAAGTAGATCTACGTAATAACAGACGACAAACAGCCCTACATTTAGCTACTTCGCAAGCACACTGGTCCTTAGTAGAGTTACTTATCAATTATAACGCAGATATTACGAACACGGATGAAGACGGAGATACGGCATTGCACATTGCTGTAGCCAAAAGTCCAAATCAACCGTCAACTATACCGACGCCAGAGAGTAGCCGAGATTCACCTATTATTTATGGGGTATTATATTGTTTATTATCAAAAGCTTATTTGCTCTTAGATATAAAGTAAATTGTTAATGCGATACAATAATAAGAAATCATGATGTGTGCAGATTTGGCAGACTTTGACAAGACAAGGAGCAAAATCTGAATTAGCATTGGCTTGTTTTTTAGTAAGCGTAGATAAAACTCGTACACTTCTGGAACACGTAAAGAATTCGAAAAATAAGACTCCTTTGGATCTTCTCAATGAGGATTCACAAGTTGCAGTACTCATGAAACTTTTAAAATCTTATGAATATCAAAGCAACAATACTCAACTTGAGTAAGTAACATTATTAAATTTTTCTCTTTTTAAATTTGTAAATTATTAGATCTTTCTCTTTTTAAATTTGTTAGGCATAATAAGTAAAATAATTTTTATTAACAAACAACATTACAGAGTAGGAAATAATTCATCATCCAGTTGCACGGAAACCACAATACATCATGGAACTACCACATCTGAATCAGAATTATCTCGTGAGAGTGTCAAAATTAATTCTGCCGATTCTGCTGAATGCTGCGTTTGTTCACAGTTTTTAATTAACTCGAAAGAAGAATCTCGATTTGATCCTAGTGGTAGTGTCCCTTTTGTTAGTTGTTCACATTGTAGACACAAGCCAAACAAATCACAAATAATTCAAGGTAAAATGCGTTGAAATAATAATCATATTGACAAGTTTTACAATTTAATAAACATTTTTAAAAGAATAAATATGCTATGTACTTGTAATATCTTCGTCAGATGACCCAACAGCGATAGCGAATATACCCACAGTTAAAATGGATAAGAAAATAACAGACGTTTCATTGGATTATAAAATAAAAGAAGATAAGCGAGACGAAGAGAAGGAAAAGGAAAAACACCTCGAACGATTACGTTATTTGGAAACTAGAGTGGCTGATCTCGAAGAGGCAAATATGTGTAGTATTTGCATGGAACGTCGCCGCAATGTTGCATTTCTATGTGGACATGGTGCTTGTGAACATTGTGCAGCACCGTTAAAAACATGTCATATGTGTCGTAAAACTATTACTAAAAAAATTAATCTATATTAGGGATGAAAGTTATAAAATAATTATAAAGAGAGCAACATGAGAAATTAAATAAATGTCAGACTCTATACAAAAATAGAAAAAATAAGTAGAAAATTAAGTTCCTATTTGGGACTGAAAATTATAACTGAAACTTAGTTGAATTTCAAGCATTTGTTTAGTTTGAGTCGTCTCTTATTTAAATATATATATATATATATATATATATATATATATATATATACAAAAAAAAATATATATATATATATATATATACAAAAAAAAATATATATATATATATACAGGTAGAATTTGGCTCTTTATGTATTTTTATGCGTAGAAAAAATATAACTTTTTATATTATAGCGTGTAAAAGTAATAAGATATTTTGAAAAGTAATCAGTAATCTATATAATGAATTTTAATATTGCGATATACGATCAATATAATTCTCATTTTTAAATCAATTCAGTGAACAATACAAAATAAAATAAATTTGTTATATATATTATTGATTTACTAAAAATAAGATTTATTTGTATGAAGAGAAAGAGAGAGACAGAATTTTATTTGTTATCTTTTTACCTATTACCTAGGCTTTTCTATCGTCGAATATATACAATGTGAATACCATAGAATGACTTATTGTTAGATAAGTAATTGTAATGTAATATTTCAACAATATTTTAACTTTACTATGTTTTTACGAATGTATGGAATTTATATTATGCCCTCAATAAATATTAATTATTATAATAAAACGAATGTAAATTCAAATTCACAAGAAAATAGAAATTGTGTTTTGCAATCTTTTGAATTATACTTTACGTATGCCTTATTCCTATAAATTATTTATAAAGATTGATTCAAATTGATTATATAAGATAAAAAATACATAAGATAGTAAAGAGACCCTCGATAACTTAAGCTTGAAGGTCGATAAATTAGTACGATAAAGAGTATAATTAAGTTGTATAATTTTAAAAGTATACACTAGGTTGTAAAAGTATACAACTTAGAAATCAAATGCAAAAACAATTTATATTAAATTTATAGCTATTTTACAATTGCGATTCAAAAAATACTGGATATTGTGCCAAACAAATTTTTTAATGTTTTGACGTTTATAACAGAATTAATTAATATATATTATAATATGATAAATAAAACTATGACAATAAACCATTACATAATAAAATACAATGAGAAGAATTCAAACGGATAATATTTCAAACATTTTATTAATCAAAATGATCTATAACCTCTTAGGGATCATATCAGGAATTATATCAACAAAAAAAAAAAAAAAAAAAAAAAAAACATCATAAAGATTTTATACATATATTAATATTTTTATTAATATTTAATGGTTGATATGTAATAATCTACACATACATCACTAAATAATAATAGAATTTATTTAGGTTCCATTCAACTTCGAATCTAAATTCACAAGTATTACCGTTATCCAATGAAAAATGTTTATCCCAATTTTTTATGAAACTGAAGAACTAATCGGAATACCAGTGATCAAGCACGATTATCACTCTATGTATAAGCTCATGACAAAATTATTTATTAGTAAGCACACTTTATATTGATTTATTGTAAATGGAGTTAAAATAGTCATATGATTCTATATCATATATAAAAAATTAGTTAGTTGATAAACATAAAATATTTTCTAAAACTGCTTTATGATGGGAAGGAAACGTTTCTTTATATTTCAGCAATGAAAGAAGATGAAGAAAAATGTCGAAAATTTGGAAAATATAAAAAATATGCATACATTATTATAAAATATCTTTACACTATGAATGGGATGATAATTTAATGGAATTTCAAATTAAAATCGTTCAATATTATACCTTTTGTCACGTGACTGATATATATGACGAGCTAAATCTAACAAGAATAACAGCTAGATCAATAAAATAATCGAAACTATAGACTTTCAAGTTATATCGATTATATTTCATATTTTATATTTTTATTCATGCTCTTCGTAATTTAGAAAAACATTTTCAAATGATAATCAATATCAATTAATTTTTCACAGTAGTTTTGTTAATACATTATGTTTTAAATTGTATTTTCGATAGTACTATTTTTACATCTTGTCGTTGTGTAAAAGCGCGCAGTTCACACAGTATCTAATAGTTAATATTGTAGTATCTTTTTTAAAATATTCTTGCGTCAGCTAGAATTTTAACTAAACGTTACGATTTAAAAATTACGAAATATACGAAGTGTAATCATATTACGCAGATTATTGAAATTTATAAAGTGAAATTTCCATATTAAGATGTTTCGTCGAATTATTTATTGTATTAATCTCGTTAAACGATAGTTGCCAAATCCATATTACGAAATCGTGTTGTATAAAAAAATGTTCTTGGTCATCGCAAGTTAGTGTTGCTGTGTATTGTGGACGTTATAAAATGTGTTTAAAACATAATTAGCATCGTATTATTTAGGTTAGAAAACTATGATTAGTAGGTATTGTCACTAATAAAAAACTTGTTTTTCAATTTGCAACGTTTAGTTTTTTGAACATCGTTTTAGATGCATCATTTATATTTCTTTCAATAGAATTAGAATTAGAATATTACAATTATATAGAATATAATCAAGTAACTTTATAAAAAAATACATAAGGCTGAATTTTGTTTTAATATCTTACATATATTTTTAGATTTATGAAAATTCAGATGAAATCTATGAGTTGATAATGTTTGTAATATATGAATGAGATATGCAGGATCAAATCAAACAAAGACTTTTGCGTACTTTTCTTGCAATATTTGGATATAACTTGCATGTCTACGTTAAAGATGTCTGCCGTAGAGGCACCACCTTTTATTCGAACCATAGAATGGGATATGATGGACAAAACAAAGTTTTTTCCATTGAGTATGTTGTCATCATTCTCTGTACGATGCTGCCTCTATCCTCTTACTGTAATAAAAACCCGTCTTCAGATACAGAGACATAATGTTATGTATAATGGTAAGTGTTGAATAGAATAAGGAGTCTTTGAATAAATTATAATAGAAAAAAAATATTCAACATTATTTTGTTATGAACTTTAAATTTGTATATAACTTCATTGAAATAACATAGGCATTATTTAATAATTCATGTCGATTATAGGAATGATAGATGCCTGCAGAAAAATTTATAAACTGGAAGGATTTTCTGGGCTCTACAGAGGTTTTTGGATAAGTTCTATACAAATTGTATCTGGAGTATTTTATGTATCGACTTATGAAGGAGTGCGCCACTTATTAGGAAGAGAACCTCTTGCTCTTCGTATAGATTCTCTTGTAAAAGCATTGATTGCAGGAGGTGCTGCTAGTTTAGTAGGTCAAACAATAGTTGTACCATTTGATATTCTCAGCCAACATCTAATGGTTCTTGGGATCAATAACAAAAGTGGTAAAATTTATATAGATAAGGTGAGTGAAAGAAAATAAGCACAGATATTTATGGAACAAGAATGCATTTTTTATTTTTATTGTAATTTATATATTATGGCTGCTTTATATTATTATGACAGTTAGGGATGAACCCATTAGGTTTAAATCTAGAGCCTGGTAGGTCGCGTGCTCATATATCTATAGAAGTTGTAAGATCAATATATCAAAGAGATGGTTATAAAGGTTTTTATCGTGGATATGTAGCATCTTTATGCGCATATGTGCCGAATAGTGCTCTTTGGTGGGGTTTATACACGGTATATCAGGGTAATTGTTAATCCATTTTAAGACAATTATTTATTATGTTTGTAATTCAAAAATTAATAACTATTAATTTCCTTTGGTTATTATAGATGAACTTATAAAGATATTTCCAATATGGTTTTCACACTTATTCATCCAGGCAGTGGCTGGTACACTTGGTGGTTTTACAACAACTATTATTACGAATCCATTAGACATTGTAAGAGCAAGGCTACAAGTGCAAAGATTAGATAGTATGCTTACTGCATTCAAAATTTTGTGGATTGAAGAAGGACTTAAAATGTTTACAAAGGGGTTATCGGCTCGTCTTGTTCAATCAGCTTGTTTCAGTTTTACAATAATATTAGGATATGAAACTATCAAGAGAGTTAGTATCAATGAAGAATATAAAAGTTTTATCAGATGGTGAATTTAAAATGTCCATTCGTAGAAATGTACATTTCAATGAAATAAAATGCATTTTATTAAAAAATACATATGTAAAAACAGATGTGCAAACGAAATCTCTAGAAGAGAAGTAAAAAAAAAATGAATATATATATACACACACACGCATATATGAGAAATAGTGAATGAAAACACTAACAATAAAGAAATGAAATTGCTTTGTCAATTATGCAAATATACAAAAATATTTTCAACAGTGAGTGCGAAATCAATGATATGTTTAAAAAGTAAGCAAGAAGCTACAAGTTAACATTAAGTAGACTATAGATCACAAATATGTAAACATCTATAGCACAAAGCATTACAGTGAATTAGCAAGGGTTCCATCCGAGGGCTTTAATTTACGATACTCAGACAACAGCCCGCCCAAAGATCCCACTATTTATTAATACTTTAAACTATTATATGCAGCTATTCGCTCTGGAATCTTATTTCATATTATGGAGTAGTATCGACCCAGATTTCATCGTGTGGAGGTTGCTGCATCTGGAGTCCCATAGGCTAAGGGTGATTCATTTAAGTAAAGTAAATGAGAATAATTGAGAATAAAAGATAATAGATGAAAACGAATAAAAATATATAAGAACAATAAAATAATTATAATTTTTCTGTGAGTTTCTCTAAGAAATTATTTTAGAA
Source organism: Vespa velutina (assembly GCF_912470025.1). NCBI lineage: Eukaryota > Metazoa > Arthropoda > Insecta > Hymenoptera > Vespidae > Vespa > Vespa velutina. Next base: position 4,063,804 of record NC_062206.1, read on the forward strand.
TTCTCCTATATTTAGTCTGTTTATCTATATTCCAGTATTATCAGATGTAGAAAATGTAAGTACTTTAATGTTTAGTTGCAATTAAAATGAAGAGATTTTCGAATCTAACTATGATAAGCATTTATAGTTGCCCTCTTAAGTCACAGTTTGTGGTGGGCCTCTTCAGCATATAGTTTTTTTTTTTACTTCATGCATTAATCACTGCTCTATAGCATTCTCTAAGTGCAACACATGGAAAAAATATTAAAAATTAAAGTTTATTATGTATATCATGAACTATCCTAGCCTGTGAACAGTTAATGGATCAAAAGAATCTATCAATCGTATTCATTTACACAGATATATTTATTTAAATGCTGAAGTAAATATTTAAATTAATCGATGAACCTATTATTAACACGTTGCATTTAAAAAATTATAAAGTAATGGACAAAGTTATAATATCTATGATACATCTTATGATCGTACTCATTTTATAGGACCATTTTTACTTTGTATTTTTAATATATATACTTTATTATATTTACATGTATAACAAATTATATATTTTTGAAGCAAATACGAAAACGAGTGTAGTGTCAATATGTTAATAAGTAATCCAACATTTAATAAGTATGCAACATGTTCAAAAATCTTTGCTAATTCGAAAGAAATGAATTTTTAAATAAATGCAAAGACTTTTAAACTGTTTGATACTGACACACACACACACACACACACACAATCATATATATATATATATATATATATATATATATATATATATACTTCAAAAGTAAAGTTTTCGACATCGGAATATAAGATGAGATTTAGGCTTTTAAGGGGCTGCGTGGGAATATTTTTCTGTTTTTTTCACGATTACATGTTCCTAGTTCCTTTTTTAGAGATGTTTGTAGGTTCTTTCTAATATTTTGTCGGCTTTGATAATGTTTCCGAATGAAAAAATGTACAGGTGTAAATTAGGATGATAATTACATTAAACAGTAATGATCCTAAGTGATTTGTTAAGCAGTTTTCCAGTTGAGAAACAATCGCATAGATCTGATAAAAGTAATGGCATATATATAATACATGTTTTATTATAGTTTTATGCAAGCAGTATCCAAGGAGATATTAAAAAAAGAACCAAGTGGATAATTATTACAAAACGTATCTTCGCGCTTGCCTTGAATAAAATAAGACTCCTTTTGTTACGGCCTGATGGTCATTTCTCTTCCAAACACGTGACAATGAAACTTTCAGAGTCACGTTAAGAGGAAAAAGAAGGAACATAAATAAAAGATGTGATGCTAGACGCCACGTTATTGCCTGGTAGGGATATACGCACTTGCATTGTTCTCAGTCGTGCCTCGATATTCGATGGTTTCAACAGTCCTTTTTAGCATCTTTCTCTCGAATTTTTGGTGATAATTACAGGTAACTTAGTTTTTTATTTACATTCGTTCCTTGTTATTTAACAGTATTTCGTTGAATCATTTATATTTTATTAATCGTATTTTCTACTTGTATCAAAATCGAGCTCGATTTTTCACGTCTGAATCAAGGAGACTTGCCAAGAAGATCCCTTACAAGGGCCCACATTCCAGGGCTATTATAATGAATCACATTTGGGAAAAGGGAATAATACTGATTGCACTCCTCGATAATCTAGCGAGGAAAAGATGATGAAGAAAAGAAAAGAATGCCGTAAGTGTGATGGGACTGATAACGAAAGATGGACATCTTGGAGATCCCTTTCTGTCAAAATCAGAGTAGAAAAATGCATCTCCATTTTTCCCTAACGAAGAAAGGAAACCGCTCGTCCTTCGCAATTATTGCCTTTATATTTTAGCAACACAAGAATCGATTCCTTCTCAGTTTCAGGCATAGTTGCGATATCGTTCGGAAACTGAAAAATAGAAAGAAAATTATCATAAAGCGTTGAAAATATTTGTAATGTTTGATATAAAAACATATTTGCCTCAAGTCGACGAAGAAATTTGGCATAAATTAGAAACCGTATGAATTAGATGAGTTACGTAACACTTAAATAAATAGAATATTGTTTAAATATTACTCTTTTTATATAAAATATAAGGTAGTATATAAACTGAAATTTCCGCGTTTCATAATATTAAAATAAAATTAAATTATACTTTACACGTGTTACAAACGGCGTAACGTTTAAGCAGTCGTGTTATCTTTTAAATATTTGTTTATAATACTGCGCGTAATTAATATTAACATATATTGCTTAAATAATTATAAAGTGATAGAAAGCATAAAAGATTTAAGTTTAGCTGGATCAAATGGATGAATTTCGATGTTTATTTGACAGAACGCAAAAGAAAATTAATTGAATTACTATTAAAGTCAATAGAAAATTAATTTTTGTCGATATTCTAATGAGATTCTTTGTTTCATTATATACATACATCTATAATTCGACCGATTCTTTTTTTGAATTTTGAATAAGATTTATCCGCGACGATTTCATTATCTCCTTATCGTTTTTATCATTTATTTTGATAAAAAAAATTCGGAATGAATGAAACGAAAACCATAACATTTTTCTATATGGGTATCTATTATCCTGTATCAACGAAGAAATGAAAATTGAAAGGAACGATAACACGGGATTATATCGATTTATTATGGGTTCTTTTTGTTAACAGAAACAGAATTTATCGTAGTTATATTTTGTAAGCCTTTTTACGAAAATAGTCGGTGAAACTTTAATATAATAAAGTTTTCAAACTTTTCGCCATACATCAGCCTCAGCCTGCACCCACCCTTTCTCTCATTCCACCCAGATTCGTCATTCTGATAATTCAGTCAGTAAAGTTTTGCCATATAATTAATTTATATTTGATCTGCATAATGAAAATTACGAGATAGATTGATAGATAGATAATTGATAGATAGATGAATGAATAGATAAATGAATAAAGAACAAGAAAAAAATGGATGAAGAAAAAGAAAAAACAAATCAGATCGAAGTACCGCGTAATTTATCTATCGAAAGTATTATTACAGTTTAATTATGAGAAACAGTCGTAACTCGTTGATATGACGAAAGTAAAAGTAACGATTTCTTTTTTATCTGTTTTCCTTTTTTTTCTTTCTTTTTTTTCGCTCAAAATAAATCAGATAGGTGCAATTCTTTCGCATACTTTTCATGTAAAATTCATCGAATATAAATCATCATCGAATATAAATTTAAAATCTAGGTGAAAGTCACGTTGAGTGTAGCGTTACAATAAAAAAGTTCATTGTCTTGTTTTCTTCCTTGTGTACTTAGTTACTTCTCATCACTAACATTTATACTTAATCGAATTGTTCCACTTTTTGCTCGATACAGTACATGAAGAATATTATTATACAACGACGACAACGACATTAAGACACAGACTTGCACACACGAGTAAAATATATGCAAATAGTGAAGTCAGAACGATAGGCAGTCACGTGCATATATAGATTCACATATATATATATGGGGATATATATACGAATGACGAGTGAGATAAAACTTGAGTATGTATGGGATACAAAGTGTGAAGCCGAGATTAGCGACGCAAACAGAGTGTAGGGCGGCGGCCTAATAATGTAAATAGCCGAATAGCGATCAAGTATCTCACGGCGAGACAAAAATCGAGTAAATGAAAAGAAGGCAGTCAGAGTGTCTAGCAGTCGAATAACGAACACATCCAAGTGTATTAATATTTTTTTTTGCTTTTTATTTATTAGAATATATTGCATTTCTGTGAAGAGAGATTTCCTTTCATACTAAACCTATCATCGGAATTCTTATTTTTCTTTCGTAAGATATCTTTTCGGAATACTGATTAGAGAGAGATATATATATGTATGCATGTTATATATGTGCATATGTGTATATGTATATACAAGAAGTTTCTCGAATGGTTAGAAATTTTCCGACAGATTATGGTTATTTTCCAGCAATCCAAGGCATTTTCACTGGAGATGTTATTTGATTTACTATTTCGATCAACTCGGTAGAATGATTCATATTAAATATTTGCCAATTTTTTTCGTTTCTAAACAAACTTTAAATATTATATATCTTTACATGGATATGGACTTAAAATTTAATGTTAAATTAAATAATACAAAAATATCGTATTGATATTAATATTGAAGAAATGTAGATGAAAAATAGAAAAAAATGGAAAAAGGAAAAAAGGAAAATGTTCGTATGATGTTTGTATATATGTATGCATGTATGTATAAATGTATGTTTGTATAAATGTATTACGTATAAATTTTCCATGTACATACGTTTATATATATATGTATGTATATTTTTTATGCCTTTCTCTACATTTATTCATTTTTTTATGGATACCTTTCGAACTCGCCTTTCATTTTTCTTCACAGCGAAGAGGATCGAATAAAAAATTGAAACGAGTAGTGGAGGAATGGAGAAGAAATAAACGAGAACGAGAGAATTAAAAGAAAAAGAGAAAGAGAGAAAGAATGAGAGCGAGAGAGAAATACAGAAGCAGAGGGGTGACAAAGAACGGCGGAAAGATGAGAAGGATGAGGAAAAGAGAGAGGAGATGAAGAGATAAAGAAAAGGTTGTTACAGTCGAGAAGAAAGAAGGCAAGAGTACAGATCTACGATGGAAATGACGGAAAATCTATAGAAAAAAGTAGATAACTGATAGAGATACGTTGAATATTTGCAAACGATATTACCCGAGAAAAAATTCTACTTTCTAAAAGAGTCACTTTCTTTCTCTCTCTCCCTCTTTCTCTTTTTCTTTCTATCACTCTCTTACTTTCCCCCTCACTCACTGTCTATCTTTTTCTCCTGTTCGTTCATTTGCTCTCTCATTCCCTTGCACACATAAATATACTTTGCGGTAGTCGATCCTTCGCACTATTTATATTTTTATGAGCGACTCATCTCGAGGTTATATATTTACTTCTCTCTTCTTAGCCTCACCTTTCCATTTATAATTTCACACTTTTGTGTATATGATATTTATATTAACACATATTATATATATGTATGCATATATGCATATATGCATGTATATAACTATCTATCTTTGATTTATCAGTTAAATATGGTGAATATTTATATTAAAAAGCATTGATCTGCATTATCGATCAATATTCATTCCATTACAATGTATATAATATGTTCGTTCCACAGATATTAAAAATCTATCTTTGATTTGTAAACCGTGCGAAGATATATTTCAATATATGAATTGTGAAGAATAGGATCGAATTCTAATGCATATTATAAGAGAAGGGGAGAGGAACGATTGAATTCATATAATAGAAGATTAATATACCATTATTTTTGCGATCTTGTATTGCGATAATATTGTTTCGAATTTATTGGTAAATCGGCTTTTTATAATAAATTATAGATATTGATCTTTCAATCGAGTAGCTAGCATATTTTCCGAGTTTCCTACGATGTAATCGTTCAAAGTCTAGGAAAAGTTCTTTTTGTATTTGCATACGCTTCCGAGAGATCCTCTTTGGATCGTACACTATTATGGCTAAGTGAATAACGCTGCGATCAAATTTTATTGCTAATGTAAATGCGCAATATAGTAATTAGTTAGATATTGGTCCTATCCGCAATATGAGACCGAAATCAATAAAGAACCTAGTGATATTTATAAGAGGTCGGTATAGTATTAAAGAATATAAATTGCATGGACTCTTAATGAACCTTCATAAAGTTTTGAAACTTAGATCCTTTGCAGAGATAGACAAACATTCTCTTGTATTTTATGTTTTATTACATATAGTAGCAAACTATGTAACGTAATGATATTAAATATAAATTATAAATTATGTAAAACGATGTAACATAGAAATGATATTAAAAAGAGAATATGATCTTGGAATAAGAAATATTTTTATACTTCAACGATATATATCCTTTATTGTTCTATTTATAAATCATAGATTTAATATTTTAAATTAATTAATCGGATTTCAGAAAAAGGGAAAGGAAACGAGTCATTTTTTGCTTTACAATTCACTGCCAAACTGTTTGTTCTGGTGTAAATTCAAGTCCATATGATCGGTAATAATGATTCTCCCGATATTTGAATTTTGATAAATTATAAATCCACCATTTCATACACCAGGCCTATTCAATTGGTTGAAAGTAGGGATGTTTCGGCTACTTAGAAATTAAACACAATATCTACACGCAATTACATATTCAAATTAATACACGGAGATTCGGCAGTCACCAATTATTGATATTCTTGTTTAATTTTGTCAAGGTAACTATTAAACCAACATATATCAAAAAAGTAAAAATCTTACAAGAAATGATTAATAGAATGGCAATTATCTAGATATGTAATTCAGAACTCATTGGTTTGAAATTGATGGAATTCCACCGTATGTATTTTATTTTATCAAACTAAACATACAATCAATTAATACAATCTATTGTATGTATATATAACAAATTGTTTTCACAAAAAATAACCCACGAATTCGCTTCCACAAATCCAAAAAATAGTTTACAACGAATATCGTTGGTATAGTAATCTTCTGTTTTACCAAATATCAGCAAAAAAGTTGTTGGTTTTAGATGAAAGTTGAACAATATTTCATTTATAATGTGTATAAAATTGTAATGGCTAATAGATACATTAAAATGAATATTTTTGTTAATCATAATAAGTGATACATAACAGGAAAAAAAATTTTTTTTATTTATGAACAATTGAAATATACACAGATTTATTCAAATATACCATAATGTCCGAATATTTTTGTCACTCACTATATATATTTTACTTTCATCTCTTATTGAGGAAATAAGATTATATCTATTTAATATTCATTGTAATAAAAAATGATAGAGAATGGATGTTACGTATGATACAATTAATAATGATCTCATGGTAATAATCCTAAATTGAATTTAAGTCGGAATCTAAACAAATATTTATTAGTAGCAATCATTTGTAAAAGATGGGAGGTAATTCTTATCTGTATTGGTTCGCCTTCTCGAGCACATTTGGCAGCTCATTTATGATATTACTTTTCCATTCCTCATGTAAATACAATCTAATTATAATTTACTTAGTTTTTTAAGCATCAAAATAACTAACGGTAGATAATACGTAGCCATGAGACATTCTAATCTCGGATAAAGAACAATAGAATCCTCAGTACAAATTAATCGTGCGAATTCCAAATCATCCTCGTGAAATCCTTTGTCCTGAAGTAATTTTTTCACCAATTTCTACAAAAAAAAGATTTGTTACCATGGATATAAATAATAATTTTTATTTTAAAGAAAAAAAAAAAAAAACAAAATTATGTATCTCTTTGTATCTTTTTGGAAGCTAAATGTATATTTTTAAGGATTAATATGATTCGTAAACCATTTCTAGACTTATTAGTTCTTCCATGAAAAAAGGAATCAAAACGAACACAAGCTCGCTTAATAAGATCTTGTGCATTATAAAGAGATAATCCTTGTATCAAGGTCAACAGTGCATTATTCTTATTTTTTATAGATGATAATGCAGCAACTATTAGAGTACTTCTACTAGAGTCCTCGTGGCCTCATAAAATAATGGGATAATCATTTTCTATCCAGGTTAAAATAGATGATAATTCACTTTTTACAAGTCCTGAAAATAACACGATAAAGACCTTTATATATTGCGTTTCATAATTTCTATAATATTTAAATGATCATTACCTAAAAGTAGAATAGGTCCATCCTCCGTCTCAATGTATTGATATGTCAATGAACGGTTCTAATCGATCAGATTTTTCATTATAAACAACATCGAATGGCTTATCAGGATCTAGACACCAACAATCCGTCGATTGATAAATGTGCCAAATTATCTCTAATGTTTTGATCTTCGATTTATCCGCAGAAAGTTCCGATAAGTGCTTCTGTATCAAACGTCTGTGTATGTGTCTTATATGAATGGTACAAAACCGAATTGACCAAACTGGAAACTGATGATGGTTTTGAGTTGTTTATCTTGAGCATTTCATCGATGCAGGTAGATAGGTGTGTCTTTATATTATCCCGAACGTTAACAGGCAAATCCTCGATATTTAAGGCAGCCGGAAGTGAATCCGGTTTAATCCAAGATGGACGATGCCTAATCACGAAACTAAAGCTGAACTAGCACTTGCCAACATATGCGTCTCGAATATAAATCTGTATTTCTTTTTTTTTTTTATCATTTAATGCATTGATGGTATTAATAATAAAAGATATATATTTTAGATTACTCTACCTTATATTTCCGAGTTCGACACCAACGTTATTAGGTTATGGCAAATCTTGATGAATCTACGGTGTCATTTCAGCGAAGTTTTGAAAAAGACTTTTATTAAAATAAACTAAATCGAAAAAATACCATTTTTTAACAATATTTTTTTTAAAAGAAAATAAAGCTCGATAATAATCCTTCTTTTTGATAAAAAGAAATCCTCTACTTCGTTGCATTGATAATATACTAATTATCAATGACAGCAGATATGATTGATACAAACAAACTTTCATTGCGATTAAAGACAATGACCAGTCTACCCAATATACCACCGAGTGATTAAACGTTCTCAATTTTACCAGTTCCACCTGGATCGATTGGACTACCACCTAATCTAAGTTTCATCGCTTACTTTAAAGTCAAGAAACATTTCTCGGTAAGCGACATCCAAATTAAACCAACATAGTTGCTCCTTAATATTCAAAACGATATTAGAATTCCGCAGAAACGCATCTTATCACTGGATCCTTGTTCTTTCAAAATGAAAATATTTACTCGAACTATATGTGATACCGAGATAATTTAAAAAATCTTACAATTCTATAAGTTATCAATTGTCTGTTTTAAAGCCACGATGTAGATTCACTTCTCTCAAAAAGGTTCTAGATATCCCGAAATGATGAACGGTATCGAGAAGTAATCCTTTTAATACCGTCAATTTATCACCAACATCTTCGAAACCTGGCTCTTTAAGTATCCAAAAATTCTGCCAATTCTTTCAAATCCAAATTATCCTCCTTTAAAGCAGTCTCGCAACATTCAGTAAATCTGATCCTCTCGGATAATAAAAGTATCTGAAATATTATCAATATTTTATATCTAAATAAACGATATTGGACATTCAGTAATTTTTTTTTTTTAATAAACTTACAATACAATACTGTTGTGTGGTCCTATCACAGTCTTGTTTATTTACATATAAAATATTGCAAACATCTATATTATTTTAATCATTAGACTAATCCAATACTGTTTTTTACTTGAATTGGATAAATCGAAGAATCAGGCGATGAATCTATTAAACATTTATAAAGAATTTGTCGAAAAGTATACCTTCTTCTAATTCTTTTCAAGATTATTTAATTATCTTGGTAATGGTTTATTGGTATTGATAACGTCCGACAATTCCGAAATTTAATATTTCATCCTCCGGTGAAATTACAACGATCAAACTGTTATTATAATCTCTTATCACCGATCCAATACCTTAGTATAATTTTTGAAGATAAGATTCCAATGATTTACCATTACCTAAAACTAGTTCCAAAAGATCTTTGTTGCTTAAAAAATATAAACGAGGGAAAAAGGATATTCTCTCCCATATTGAAAAAAAGAAAAAAGAAAACCAATTATTTAGTTTCGGTCAGCGTTTGAGAAAATCATTTTAACTCTGTGTGCATATCTCAAAATAATTTCAAATTGGCCACTTGGGTGCGCTACACCCCAGACATGATATTGAAAAGCTGCCACTTATACAGAATGAATAATTTTAACTACAAAAATAAATAATGTGTATTCTTTGAAGCCTCGAAAATCATATAATCAGAAGATTTGAAAACGCATTTCCAATTCTGTCATTATAAAAAAATATTATGAATCATGCAATGATTAAATTGTTGTAATTGAGGTCAAAGTTGGTATGAGATGTTCTATATTTCACAGGGTTAAATATGTTAGATATGCATAATGATGTGTCGTAAAATATTATTAAAAATTCATGTTAAAAAGACAATCCACAAAAAGTTATTACCATTAACGTTAAAACATAAGATATATATATAGTTATATATAATAGCAAAAAAGAAAATAAAGAAATAACTCCTACAAATTTGTTGAGACTTCTTTGACATCTGTTGAGTAAATCTTTCAAATTAATTAATGTCGGCAAAGATACTATTCTAATGGATAATAGTTAAGGATTATACGATACTTCTTTCATAAGATATCTGAAAAAATAATAAATAAAAATAAAAGCAATATTTGTAAAATCGTAGATTTGTTAAGATCGTTTTCATTATTTTTATGTTTAATTTACCTAAATTTCTCGTTTATTTTCGACCATTTCTCAGAATCATTTACTGCGGCATCACTATCATATACGGATTCTAAATAAACTCATTTTCTTTGCACGATATTGAGTATTTTTATACATTCTTCGTTCTTTGATAAACTGTCCTCGCATCGCATTGCTCTAGCCGCAAATCTTTCGTATCCTGCAACACCTGTTGAACTTTCCATTCAAAAGACGTAATTCACCCGTAGTAAATATATAATTCTTTCTAGTAATAAAATCCATATTAAAACAATTTTTGAACAAAACAATTAATAATAATTATTGATAATTATTTGATTAACAAATAATACCTATCCTAGAATTTTCCAACGATATAAATAATCGAGTTTTTACTATCCTTTGTATATTAAATTTGAAGATTGGCCGATATCTCCTAAGATTCTTATTTCAATATAGTTTAATGTATACCATTTTTGGCGGCGGCATTCTTTGTAATTTTCTACAAAAATAAGATATATGCATGATGAAATATGTATTTTTATTTTTCTCTTTTTTTACACGGGGTTCCAAAGGATTAGAATATTTCGTTTACATTAATGTGATCGACATTATCACGTAACTTGTCTTTGGAATCAAATACGGTTACTCTCACAAATATTCGTAATGAATGTAAAATTATCGCTTCATATATTTATTTATCATGTGTTTACCGAATTTATTTTGTTGTAGTAGGTTAAAGTACTTATTCCAGTACACATATGTACAAAAATATATACTTTATTTTTTATTGTTTTCTACATATTAAACTTAAAGTAATCAAAATTACACATAGTTTTTGTATCTCAAAAATATTCGGACACTTAACAGTTCATAACTATTTAACAATACATAAACTAAGTTCTAACAATTTTTTAATATTTTGTTAGTTGTTCCTTTTGTCTAATTACTTCTCTTAAACGCATGGATATATTAGAAATCATTTTTAGAGGAGGATGTAACACTTTAGGACAATTATACAATAAATATTTTTAAACGATCCGAGATTTGTGTTTTGGATTATTGTTCCGATGAAACTTAAAATTATCACTTATGCCCATTTTTACTGCACTTTGTATTAAATTTTCTTTTAAAATGTCTAAATATTTATTTTTGTTCAAAATACCGTTGATAAAAATAAATTTTTCTACTTCAACAATTGAGATGCAATTCATATCATTAACGCTCCACTATAATGTTTAGAGTCGCTTGAAGTTTCTTCCTTTTGAATTGTGTATTAACTTTTCGCCACACTAATTTTCGTTCGTTGCATCCAGATATTTTAAACTTACTTTTGTCGCCAAAAATTACGTCGTTCAGATTTTTTCTTTTGAAACAAATTCTTTTGCGAATGTCATTTGTTTCTTTCGATTCACTTCATTTATGAATGGTTTTTTTCGAGCTACTCTTCCATAATAACCACCTTTATACAAAACTCGGCGAATTCTATTCACCATGCACTTCTTTTCCATTTTTTTCAAATAATTCTGAAGTTTATCTTGGAACATTTAATTCAGGATTATTTTTCACTATTCGTAGAAATCTACTCATGTGAGTTAAGCAGTTTTGGTCGTCCTTCTTGCGGGATAGATTCGATCCTATTTTCTTTGGTGTATTTATTGTATAACTGGCACGAAGTGTTACATCCTCCTCCATAGTCACTGGACTTAAATCTTATAGAAAATTTATGGAATTTACTGAATCGCAACATTAGAATAACGCCGATAAAAATGAAAGTACACTTAAAAGCTCGTTTAATAGCAGGGTGGGGACGCATATTGCAAAATTATTTGGAAAAAATAATTTCTAAATTTCTTTTTCTTCTCTTGCCGAGCTACGTTTGTCGTATTAAATCCTACGACATTGAAAAAGTTAACGATTATAACTGTTATTTAAAAAAAATTAATTAATAAAAAAAAATTAATTAATTCGTATCCGCGATAAAGAACCTTCCAATTTTTCGCTCGTTTTTTTTGAGTAAGCCTTGCCGCGCAAATCCGAACACAAACATTTCCAATAACGGTAAGATGCCAATTCTAAATCGGTCCTAGTCATTCCAATGTCAACTTATACACTAAATTTTATCTCGCTTCCTCAGGTTAATAAATTTATCAATTTACTAACCTGAATTAACAAAAAAAAAGATACCTACATATGTAATTAATTTTATTATAATTAATTTATGATATTTATTTACCGATCTATCGTTATAATTAGGTACCACCTCTTGTGCACATTATTTAGTATTCTTGAAAACTCTACTCCAATCATTCGTAGATGCTCCCTTTGGAGCATTTTGCATTTTGGCATATAAAAATAAAATTTTTCTTTTTTTTCCTTTTTATCATAATTTTCTTATCACGATTATGATACTCGAGAAATATTAATTAATAGCGAACTATTAATAAAGAGGTAATTTTTAGATAAGATCTTGAATCTATACGTACATACTTTTTGCCGATATCGATTCTCGCTATCCTAGTGTCACCTAGTTCAACTATTTGATTCTAACGAATTCCAAGGCATTTAAAGCAATTTCTTGCTTCTAGACTTCGACAAACAAGTAAGCACTCTTATAAACTAGATTACCAAATTGAGCGTGCTCGACATTACCGACCCCACGAAAGTTCATAGGAATTGAAAGTGAATATTGTATCCCGGAATACATTTTCGTTCGAATTTCTTCAAGAGTAGGTTGCTATTGCAACAGCCCATCGAGGAATATTAATTCGACCTTGAGCTTTGATAGTTTTTTTAACAACAATGGTAAGATGTCTCTATGAGTCATTGATCTTGAAAGTGGGATAAGTTCATTTTGTAAAAAAATAGTAAAACTAGTTAAATTAACATAAAATTTATGCATTTAATCAGTTCACAATAAATATCTTTTAATATCAGTATAAATTTGTTACTAGTAATTTATTTCGACAATATTTGTTGCGAGTTAATATTGAAAGTGAGGCAAGTCCATTGGCATATACTAAAATTATGATTTTTTTCACTTAATACGAATAACAATTGGTGCATATTAAGTTTACATAAAACAAGACCACAAAAATATAAAATAAGTTTATTAAAACTTACCAATATTTTTAAATGCAAACCATTAAATATCTAGCAATAATATAAAATTGAGTTTTTCCACTTTCAAAATCAATGGCTGATATATATATATATATATCACACAAGCTATTTTCAGATTAGTGAAAAGGATAATTTTTGACTATTATACGTTTCTCATGTGATATTTTTGACAGAAAGAATTTATTCCTTATTTATAAGCCCAAAGCTTTCAAAAGCTGCCGATTCCAATGCAATTTCCAAGCAATCGTATTATCATACTCAGTTTCGTTGATATCAGTATCAACGATAGTTCACATATTCATTAACGTATCCTTACAATTATAATTACAAATGAGATTGATAGCTTTACCTTCAAATAAATTCATGACCAATTTGCATAACTTCGTGTGCTTAGACTCAAATTTGACATTTTGTCTTGCGAACTTCGTCACCTAATAAAACGAAAAGACGTCTTAGTCATTAAAGAAAATTCTTACATATTGAAAAACGAACCGTAATTAACAGCATTTGATATGTAATTACCCATTCTCTGAGTCTATTCGTGTAACCATTAACCACCTGAGTATCGGAACACATTACAACAGATTGTTCCTTTCCAGCTCGTGCCGATTCCATGGCTGTACTTTCATAATATGATCATCGATGGTATTATGAAAGTTCGCAACTAGTTGTAAGGTCTTTACTTGACCAGCTATATAAACTATCTATCTTAACTAAATCCCTTATCTATATCGGTAATTTAATGTCTTATCCTGAATGAGCTCTGGCTTCTTTGATTAATGTCATCAATCAAGGTAATTCGCATCAGACTTGTACCAGTTAGCTTAAAGATAACTGCCGAGTCTGTATACAAAGAAAACTCTTTTCTAACAGCTGCATTTTTCGTTTCGTTCATCTAAACATACTATTTATCATGTATTATCAATTTCTACGAAAAAGGGAAAAAAGAAAAGAAAAGATATGCGACATATCTATATATACATTAGAAATAATAAGAAAAATGATAATAACGATATTAATAATAATAATAATAATAATTCAAATATCAATAATAACCACAATAAAGAAAATATCGATATTAATGGTAATACTAATAACGATAATAACAACACAAAAATAATAATGATGATGATGATGATGATGATGATAATGATAATAATGATAATAATGATAATAATGATAATAATGATAATAATGATAATAATGATAATAATGATAT